>NC_053026.1:148560919-148689786 GCF_003073215.2 Triticum urartu | reverse complement strand
CTAAAGTGGCTCATTTTCTTCCTATGAAAGAATCTATCACAGCAGCTCAGTTGGCAGAGCTATATACCTCCAGGATTGTCTCCTTGCACAAAATTCCGCAGTTGATATATTCAGATCATGGAAGCATCTTTACCTCTAAGTTTTGGGTCTCCTTTCAGAAGGCCATGGGCACCAACATTCGCTTTAGCACAACCTTCCTTCCTCAAACTAGTGGACAAGTCGAGCGAGTTAATCAAATTCTTGAAGATATGCTCAGGGCTTGTGTCATTTCTTTTGGTATGAAGTGGGAAGATTGTCTTCCATATGCCGAGTTCTCCTACAACAACAGCTTCCCAGCGAGTTCGGGCAAGGCCCCATTCAAGATTCTCTATGGCAGAAAGTGCCATACTCCTCTTAATTGTTCAGAGACTGGTGAACGCCAACTTCTTGGCAATGACTTCATCACAGAAGCTGAAGAAATGTGTAAAGTCATCCATGAAAATCTCAAAGCCGCACAGTCGCGCTAGAAGAGTTACTATGATAGCAAGCATCGTGACTTGGCTTTCGAGATCGGAGAC
The DNA here is from genome assembly GCF_003073215.2 of Triticum urartu. Lineage (NCBI taxonomy): Eukaryota > Viridiplantae > Streptophyta > Magnoliopsida > Poales > Poaceae > Triticum > Triticum urartu. The sequence continues at coordinate 148,689,229 of NC_053026.1, read as the reverse complement.
CATGTCTACCTCCGCGGCTCTCCAATGAAAGGTACTTGTCGTTTTGGTATCAAAGGGAAGATTGCCCCTAGATAAGTGGGTCCTTTCAAGATCATTGGCAAAAGAGGCGACCTCGCCTATAAACTTGAGCTTTCGTCCAACTTCGCGAATGTGCACGACGTGTTTCATGTGTCACAGCTTCGCAAGTGTTTCAAGACTCCTGATCGCACCATCAACTTCGAAGAGATTGATCTCCAAGAAGACATGTCTTATCATGAGCATCTCGTTGCTATTTTTGAAGAAACCGAGAGCAAGACTCGCAATAAGTCTATCAAATTCCTGAAAGTGAAGTGGTCACATCATTCCGACCGAGAAGCCACCTGGGAACGCGAGGACCACCTCCGTTCTGAATATCCACAGTTCTTTCATTCCTAGAACTCGGGACGAGATCCTTTCATAGTGGTGGAGTGTTGTAACACCCCAGATGTAATTTGCCATATTTGTACTCCAACTCTGCCATTTTCGGCTTTAAGTTATGAGATTTCCTTGTGGTTGGGTTTTGTCTTCGTTTTGCATTTTGTCCATATCATGCATTGCATATCATGCCATCATGTACATCGCATTTGCATACGTGTTCGTCTCATGCATCCGAGCATTTTCCCTGTTGTCCGTTTTGCGATCCAGCACTCCTACGTCGTCTAGCGCCCCCTTTTGTCTCTTTTCGTGTGCGGGTGTTAAGATTTCTCGAAATGGACCAAGATTTGCCAAGCGGCCTTGGTACACCACCGGTAGACCGACTGTCAAATTTCGTGCCATTTGGAGTCCGTTTGATACTCCAACGGTTAACCGGGGAACCATAAAGGCCTCGTGTGTGTTGCAGCCCAACACCCCTCCAAGTCAGCCCACAAAAACATCCAAACCCACTCCATCCTCTTGGCCGTTCGATCACGATCGTGTGGCTGAAAACTACACCTCATTTGGAGAATCCTACCTCCTCCTAGCTATAAAAGGTGCTCCCCTCCGAAATCCTCGCACAGATAAACCCTAGCAACTTCCCCTCTCCGTTGCCGAATGTAACCCCCACCACCGGACATGACCAGCGCCCTCACCGCCGCCACGTGGAGCCTCCCGATTCGCCAAGACGCCCGTGCCCACTTCCCCACACCGCCACCCGCGTCGGCCCGCCGGGGCTCGGGCGGGGCCCTCCTGGCCCGGGTCGCCTCCCGCCGTCGCCTGGCACCCACGCCTCCCGAGCGCCTTTGCCGCTCCGCCGCCCACCTCCACTCGCCGGCGAACGCGCCCGCCGCCCCGCGCCAAGATCCGGTGCTCCCCGCCGCTACTCGACGATTCCAACCACTTCACCGAGCTCCGGCGACGCCCGCGCGCCCCAGCTCCATTCCGGCGATACCCGTGTGCCCCGGCTCCTTCCCGGGGAGCTCGGGCGCCTCCTTCCACTCCGGCCGCAGCCCCTTTCTACCTCGGCTAAAACTCCGGCGAGATACATTCCGGTCATCCTCGTGGACCGTGCCAGATCCAGATCCGAACCCTAGGGTTGACCCCGATTTTCGCCTAATTGATTTTCATCTGCTATATTTTCAAGCACTGTTCAACATGCCATAACTCCTCATCCTTAGATCCGTTTTGCATGCATGATATATCAAAATGTTCATCATGATGTGCTCTTCATTTTGTTCCATTGTGGTATGCTTGTTTGAGTCCATCTTGATGCCCAAATAGTTGATGCAAGAGTGCTATAAAATGTTAGCTCCTGTTACTTAGCAGATTATGAGCTTTTGTCATTTTTGCCACATTTGTTGTGTGGTGCATATGGGCATGAGGTCTACATGTGTTTTGGGATATGCCATGCCATATTTACAGGGGTGTATGCCTTTTATTTTTGTGATCTTTGTGGTGACTAGAACATGAAGGCAAAGTAGCTCTCGTGATATTTCTGATTTCAGGGACTTAGAATTTCACTAAGTCATTGCTCTGCTGTTATTTTTATGCCATGTATTCATGTTGCTACAGTGAGATACATGCTTCTTATGAGTATGTTAAGTAAGGATGATTTGGACATATGGTCATGCTCTATCCATCCATGCCCCTGTTTGCTTTTATGGAGTACCCTAGCATGATTCAATCTTGCTCTACTTTTGCTGTAAAATGTTCCTGACAGATTGTTTATGTGTTAATCAATTTTGCCAAGGTTGTTGTAGTTGAACCATGCATTCTATGAGATTTTTCTTGCCATGGTTAGCTTCATTAACATGTCTTCTTACTATTGCTATGCTTATCTTGTCATGCAATGCCTTGTGGTGAGTGAATCGAGCTCGCAAAGACGCCTTCATAACTTTGTTTTTGCCATGTCCAGTTTTCTGCTATGTCTGAATGTGTTAACTAAACTTGCTATGTTTACATGGGTGCCATCATATCTTATGATCCTTTTTGTCTTATGGTAAGTAAGGGACTTTTGTTATATGCTTTGAGTAGATTCATGCCGTGCCTTGTTTTGCCATGATATGTTCCTGTAGCTTGTTGTTATCTTTCTCTAAACATTAATTCCTGATGTTAATTCCTGGCATGTTATTTTCACGAAGTCTGTGATGCTGATATCTTTTGCACTTTTGCCATGCTTGCTTGAACTTGCTCTTGTGTGATTTAGTCGTAGCTCAGTGTTCATCTTTTGTCGAGCATCTTGAGTAGATCACTTCCATTTGCTTTGTTCCTATGTCGGAGTGCAGTAGCTTAGTTTCTTGTTGCATTCTATATGGCATCGTGCTGTTAATCGTTGAATTGTGCAATTATTGTTTTGCTTGCCATTTGCAAACTTTGCATCCGATTCCGGTTATCTTTATATCGATTTCGACCGAAATCAACTCATCTTTCCAGCGGCACACTTGGTTTGCCAAGTTGAGGCATGGTTCGATCTTTTCCTTCCGGAGCACGCATATGCATTGCATATCACATCCCGCATATCATGTCATGTTTTGCATCATGTTGCTTGCGCATTGCACCATGGTTGATTTTGGTTTCTTTTGCTTGTGATCTTGCTTTGGGTAGAGCCGGGAGATGATTATGTGATCGAGGAACCCGTTGAGTACGCTTACGAGGATCAAGCTTTCGTCAACTCGGAGAACTTTGCAGGCAAGATGGCCATACCCTCAAAATCACATCTATCTTTGCTTGCTAGTTGTTCTCTCTATTGCTATGCCATGATACCTACCACTTGCTATATCATGCCTCCCATATTGCCATGACAAGCCTCTAACCCACCTTTCCTAGCAAACCGTTGTTTGGCTATGTTACCGCTTTGCTCAACCCCTCTTATAGCGTTGCTAGTTGCAGGTGAAGATGGAGTTTGTTCCTCGTTGGAACATGATTATTGTTGGGATATCATTATTATATATTGTTTACTTTAATGCACCTATATAATTGGTAAAGGGTCGAAGGCTTGGCCTTATGTCTGGTGTTTTGTTCCACTCTTGCCGCCCTAGTTTCCGTCATACCGGTGTCATGTTCCTTGATTTTGCGTTCCATACGCGGTTGGGTTATAATGGGAACCCCTTGTCAGTTCGCCTTGAATAAAACTCCTCCAGCAAGGCCCAACCTTGGTTTTACCATTTTCCACCTAAGCCTTTTTCCCTTGGGTTCCGCGGATTCAAGGGTCATCTTTATTTTAAACCCACGGGCCAGTGCTCCTCTGAGTGTTGGTCCAAACTAGAGTCCTTTGCAGCGCCCCCTCGGGGAAACTCGAGGTTTGGTTTTAGTTGTACGGAGCGCTCATCCGGTGTGCCCTGAGAACGAGATACGTGCGACTCCTATCGGGATTTGTCGGCACATCGGGCGGCTTTGCTGGTCTTGTAACCGGGATTCCGAGTCTGATCGGGTCGTCCTGGGAGAAGGAATATCCTTCGTTGACCGTGAGATCTTGTGATGGGCTAAGTTGGGACACCCCTGCAGGGTTTTGATCTTTCAAAAGCCGTGCCCACAGTTATGGGCAGATGGGAATTTGTTAATATCCGGTTGTAGAAAACCTGACACTTAACTTAATTAAAATGAATCAACCGCGTGTGTACCCGTGATGGTCTCTTTTCAGCGGAGTCCGGGAAGAGAACACGGTCTCGTGTTATGCTTGAACGTAAGTAGCTTCTCGACCGAGCTTTGCTTCTCTTCTCGCTCTCATTTTCATAAGTTAGCCACCATATATGCTAGTGCTTGCTGCAGCTCCACCTCACTACCTTGTCCCTACCCTTAAGCTGAAATAGTCTTGATCGTGAGGGTACGAGGTTGCTGAGTTCCCGTGACTCACAGATTACTTCCAAAACCAGATGTTGGTGCCGATGATGCCAGTGCAGGGGAAGCGAACGAACTCAAGTGGGAGTTCGACGAGGATTCTGGATGTTACTATGTTTCTTTTCCGGACCATCAGTAGAGGAGCCCAGTTGGGGTGATCGGGGATCTTTGCATTTGGGGTTGTCTTTCTTTATTTGGTTTCGTAGTCGGACCTTGATTGTATTCTGGATGATGTAATGTTATATTGATGTATTGTGTGAAGTGGCAATTGTAAGCCAACTCTTTATCCCTTTCTTATTCAGTACATGGGATGTGTAAAGATTACCGGAGATCGAGGAGCACCGGGGGGAGGAGTTGCGTGTGGCCGAGGTCGAGGTAGAGAAGAGTCTGTCCGTCGAGGAGTCGGCGGTGGCGTACCAACGCGAGCTCTGGCGTAGCCACTAGTACGAGTACTACAACCTTGAGGGCGGCGTCGAGGACAAGGACGAGAACGCGGTCGACTTCAGCGGGGGAGGGGGGGGAGTCCACCAATGGCGGCATGTCGCTAGGGCAAGTCATCGATGTCTCATCTCACGTCGGTGATGCATAGGCCAGTGCGGTGGCGGATTTGTTAAAATTATGCATACTTAGGATTTGTTTTTAATGCTGGTCTTTTGTTAGAGCAATGTTTAGGTCAACTGGCTCAGTTTAATTACTAAAATTGCTTGATTCAGTAAGTGTGGTCTGTCTGCTATATGCTCTTTTGTGTGCCCAAATTAGCAAGTGATGTTAAATTATGCAATGACGTACTCGGGGAAATTTCCACCAAAATTAGAATTACCAAACTCATCCCATGCGCGTAAAGCAGAAGAATCGTTTGCGATGCACACAATCATTCAAAGTGAATGGTCCGGCGACACCGTGCGCAAAGTTTCCCTCCACATTTCCAAAATTTTGGCATGCCGCCAAAATATCTACCGCCGCCCCCTCCCCCTACCCCACCCCCTTTTCTCCCTGACCACAAGTCACATTTCCCCTGTTCCCTCCTTCCTTCCTTCCTAAGCTATATCCTCTTCCTCCCCCTACCGCCAGGGGTGCCATGGTCTTCTTCAAAGACCTCTCCGATGGTTCCTCCTCCCGTGACGACTCCTTCACCACCCAAGTATGCCTCTCTTCTCTCTTTTGGACTATGACTTGGAATGAAGGATTTTTACCCAGCAGTCGATTTGAGTCATTTCTTCCTCTTGTAGCTCCCTAGGAGCATCAGTGGCAACGAATGGAGCGGGGTGGCTTAAGATCTATCTGCTCATGGTCACCATTAATCTCCATGCATGAAGCTAGTTGCGTTTGAATCTGTGTATAGTGGGAGGAAGTTTCTTCCATGTATAGAGAAGGTTAGACCATCTTTCATTGTTACAAATCATTTGGTAGACGTGATTCAGACACTGTCACGGTCCTAACCCATTCATACCACACATTCAACCAAACGCATCCTAAGATAGTGTCATAGTTTTTACCTAGTATCTTAAGTTCTTGCCATCTCATTAGCAGTGCCATTAGAAAATTATTTGGCACCACTTTAGCAGTTTGTGCAGCCACTTTGGTCCCCACATCCGAGCAGCCTGGCAGTAAAATACTGAATCTTTATGTCATGAATGAACTGGCATCGGAGCAACTAGGTGCTCCGGAGTCCGGGTCCCTGATTTTTTCCGCTGCATCAGCTCGCCAGTGTAGGGCACCGGTGCGAGATGTAGCAATAGTTGTCTTTACACTAGTTTTGTCATACATAGTGGAAGGCCTTAGTGCTATTAGTTCTATGTTACTAAATTTGTGCCTGTACACACCTGTTAGTATCAATTTGATGTCATCCAAACACTATCGCTATGTTGTTGCAGTTATATTTACCTTCCTGATAAAATGTTATATTTGTTATTTATTGTACATGAGTAAGAAATTGTAGCATTGTTGTAGCTAATTATAGCTTCTAATTTTCTAGAATTTGGTTGTTGTCTCAGCAGCAATTAATTCATTTGCACATTGATCTTTTTGAGAAGATATGTCATAATTAACATGTTTCTTCGGTTTATCAAAATAAGCATTGGTGATTTTCTATGTTTCTATAAACCCATTTCCCCTACAATTGTTACTGATCTAGTTTTAAATATTATAGGATGAATGGAAGTGTTCTTACTTGGAGTGGGTTGATCAAGAGTGGCCACAGTCTTTGAAGATGTGCCTAGCGAAGCTTTGGAGCATGTATGAGGAAGAGAATAGACGTAGGCTTAGAGAAAGTGTTGTCGCTGAAGAATATTTGAAGATGTGGGATAAAAAGAGGAAGGTGGAGAATTAGCTTAGATTTTTAAATCAGACTTTGCTTAGATGGTGTTGGCTAAGGAAGAGGCACTTTCCCAGTTGGCCAGTCCAAAACAGGTTCTTACTGAACTGAGAGCAGAGGTGGATAATGTTGGGGAATGTAGCATGAAATTTCAAAACAATTCCAACGCACACGCGAGATCTATCTATGAGATGCATAGCAACGAGAGAGGGAGAATGTGTCCACGTACCCTCGTAGACCAAAAGCGGAAGAGTTTGACAACACGGTTGATGTAGTTGAACTTCTTCTCATTCCGACCGATCAAGCACCGAACGTACGGCACCTCCGATTTCTGCACATGTTCAGCTCGATGACGTCCCTCGAGCTCTTGATCTAGCAAAGTGTCGATGGAGAGTTCCGTCAGAACGATGGTGTGGTGACAATGATGGTGAAGTGATCCGCGAAGGGTTTCGCCTAAGCACTACGAAGATATGACCAGAGGTGTATACTGTGGAGGGGGGCGCCGCACACGGCTAACAATTGTTGGTTTGTGTTCTAGGGGTGCCCCCCTTCATATATATAGGTTGGAGGGGAGGAGAGGCAGCCAAGGGGGCGCCCAAAGTAGGAGGAATCCTACTTGGGGTCCTCCCAATTCGGCCTCCCCCTTTCCTATTCCTATTCAGAGTAGGAAGGGAAGAGGGGCAAGGGGGAATCCTATTCACTTTTTCCTTTCAGTCGTGGAATTGTCATGGCAGATGTCCTAGAAAAAGGACTTAGTCGTAGGGCCATCGCAACTAGGAAGCTTAAAGGGGTTAATCGGGACAAAGGACACGAGAGGTTTTATACTAGTTTGGGCCCTTACGATGAAGCTAAAAGCCTACGTCTAGTTGTGTTGGAATTGCTGGGGTTTCGATCACCAAGAGGCTACTCCGCCGGCTTGGTTCTCGATGTCTTGTTTCATGCCCTAAGCCGCCACCGGGTCTTCCCCTTATATACACGGGCTGACGCCTGGCGGCCTACAGAGTCCCGTCCGGCTCATAAAGCGTGTCCGGCTCGGTGACTTCTTTTACATGCCTTTCCTTACAAGTCTTTCTTTACATACGGCGGTTTACAATATTGGGCCTTAAGCCGCCTCTGGCTTAGGACTTCTATAGGCCTTAATAAACTATCACCTTGAATGTTTATTGGGCTTCCTTTGTGACCCGTCATTGGGACTGACCTGGCCCCTCCTGGGAGGGTCATAACTGATAGCTATATCCCCAACATTAGGCCCAGGTTGACTTTGAACTTTGTTCTTTGTCAATCTGCAATACATAGAAAAAATCCATCTTCCTTTCTTCGCAGAAATTTTTATAACCCGCCATGATGTCATTTCCTAAAAACACAAAAAACCATTGTGAAACAGCTCTCAACGGATCTTTATTCTTTAATGCCTTCCAAGAATCGATGCGTCTATTTAGTTGGATAATCATTATTCAGGTCTCCTCGATTTTTGCGCCCGCCTGTTCGCTTACTCCCTTATAAATAGGCACGCCCCGGTCTTCCTCATTCTTCTCTCTCCTTCGTCTTCCTTCTCTCGCAATCTCTGCTGCTGCTCAAGCTCCGCCGCCGCCAGAGAGCCTCACACCTCCGTCGAGCTCGGCCGCTGCATCGAACGGAATCAGTCCAAAAAAATGGCGGCGACCTTCTGTGGAAGCTCTATGGTTGTAAGTGTTTCCCTTCTTTCCCCTTAGATCTACATTAGGGCTTTCTAGGTTTCTGCATGTTTTTTGTAGTTCATCACAACTTCTCCGTAGTTCTTCCCTGCTGCCTCTTCTTGATCCAAAAAGAGATACATGTTTGTGTAGTAGTTGTTTTGTGTTTGCTCTTGACACTAGTAGATCCCTTTTCCCAATAAAAAGGCCTCATTAGGACTTACATACTCATCTGCGCTAAACTTTTAGGTCTAGAAATTTTTCCATTTTGAATAATATCAAGAAATTTTGGAAACTTGTTTATCTCAACACTTAGCTGAATTTGCTTTCTCAAATATCTGTTGTCATGGTAGCTTATTGTGCCGGCTTACTTTTCCTTATATGACATTAGCACTTACATAAGCCGCCATTACTCCCCTGTATCATCATCATTTACTTTCACCATTGTCATTGAATTAAGCCGGTATGTTGCTTTCTTTTCAGTTCGTCTTTTGAACATCATGCCGTCCAAAGCACCAACTATCTGCAACTGGGTTCCCTCAACAGTCACTGAGGACAATATGAAGGAATTCTTTACCATAGGTTTTTTGCCAGGGAAGAATGTTATGTCCTACTGTGCGCCTGACCCGGAGGAGGAACGGACCAATCCAAAAGATGGTGAAGTTATCGTCTTTTCTGATCACATGAACTGTGGCTTTTATCCACCCGGCTCAAAGTTCTTCAGAGATGTCCTCCATTTTTTCAAACTCCACCCTCAAGACATCGGGCCTAATTCCATGTCCAATATCTGCAACTTCCAAGTTCTCTGTGAGGTGTACCTTCAAGAAGAACCTACTATGGAACTCTTTAGAGAGTATTTTTATCTGAACCGCCAGAATGAGTGCACCAATGGCCTTAGCCTGGAACTTGGAGGTATCTCAATTCAGTGTCGACAAGGCGCCGTCTTCCCCCTAATCGTCTTGCCGAGTCATCCCAAGGACTGGAATCAGACTTGGTTCTATTGTCAAGACACTTCACCAGCAAATGAGCATCCACTGCCGGGTTGTCGCACAGAGCATCTTGACTCCAAATTTGCACTCCCTGACAAGCTCACTGCCGCCGAACGCAAGAAGCTGATACCATCGATTAAAAGTATTAACGCTTTATTGGGGAATGACTTAACCGGAGTTGAATTAAACCATTGCTGGGTTGCGTGGCGGGTCATCCCTCTAAGAAGCCGATCCAAACTAATGTACGAATATGGTGGAGGCCCTGATGACTCTCTTCGTCACAACTCTGTTCAATTAACGGAAGAAGATATTGTTTCAATGGCAACTCTTCTGGTGAACGGTAAATACGAAGACTACAGTAAAGTCGAGTTAAACCCTTTCTGCAAGCTTAACCCGGTGCCAGAGGTAAAGAACCTCTACTCTCTTCCTCTTTGCATTTTCCTCAGCTGTTTTAAATACTTGCATGACCTTTCATCTTGCTTGTTTGTTTATAGGCCAAATCTGATTTCTGGAAAGCCAAGTACTATCACGAAGCCGCCAAGAAAGCCAGAGCCGCCACCATAACCGCCAAGAAGATGACCCGGAGATCTAAGAAGAAGAAGAAAAGCACCGCTGAAGATCTATTGAAGCTTGATGATGATACTTCTGAGATGGAGGTAGCCCTTGACTCCCTTGGCCAGCTTTTTAACAATCTTATTAACACTGATCATTGCCAGGACGACACGGGGGCCAGTCAGGCTGTGGAAGAAGAGGTAACTATTTCCTCCAACTCAACCCATTTGCCAAGACAGAAACTTCGAGTCGTAACCCGGAAAGTAAGGTTTTCACACCCTTTGGCTTATCTGGACCCTCATTTTCTTTTGAAAAAGCAGCAACATGAGAGCCGCCGTCAGGCCCGGAACATCGATGAACTGCCTGTTGTTCTTGAACAAACTCCTCAAAAGCGCCAGAATGAGGTTTATTCCTTCGCTTTTTACCTTCCATTAATGGATCTTCTCCCTTGTATTATTAACTTTATTTTACCTTTGCAGGAGGTGTCCCGCTCTTCTGGCGACTCATCTCAAACTCAATTCCCGGCCTTTAAGACCGCCCCTGGGTAAGAAAGAAATCATCTTTCCTCCGTGTCTTTCAAACTGCTTTTTATACTCACTGTTTCATAATATCTTTCTTAGTGGCCAAGCCAAGTCCAAGAAGGCCAAGGTGACTAGGCCGGCGGAAGACCCGCCAGTTCTTGCACCTGAACCGGCCATGCCACCTTCTCCCCCTCAGACAGAAGCACCAGAAGACCCGGCTATCAATACTCAATCAGATCCTCCTGAGCCGTCAGCTGACGCTACCATCGTTAATCCTTCTGCTACCAGACCATCCAGCTCAGCCAACCCGCCATCGCTGTCTGCCCAGGATGTTCTGGTCACTGGAAGCCGCTTTGTTGAGCCGGGGAATCCCACCGTGTTGGCTCGTCACACGGCTAAACAAGAGGCTTTGGAGAGACGAAAAGTGTGTTTTGACACTTCTCATTATCGCCATCTGAACGCCAACGACATATTGTCCGGTTATCTGAGCCATGTGCACTCCATCCGTGACTCAAAAATCGAAATGGTCAAGCAGTTACAGCTGAAGTATGAGGTATGCTCTTCCAGCTTACTTACATTCTGTCAGCCCCCAAGTCTTCAGATTATGATAAAACCTTGAACGATCTGTGGACTTATGATATAGGATAAAGCTTTACCTTTAGATATTTTTGGAGTCCAATAAAATAGAATAAACTTCACCGGTAGTCCCCAAGGGCCGGTTCACTTGACCATAAATGAGTCGGTACTTTGAATTTCATAACTGTCTTGTGCCGAACTCAAAAAATATTGTAGTCCGGCCTACTTTAAGATACTTGCCGAATATCATACATTAGCCCCCAAGTGTCAAGTGTTGTTACTTTGTAAAGTACTTGGGACTAGAAGTATAGTAGAGTCATAAAAATTTGATTTGGCATACATTAGCCCCCAAGTGTCAAGTGGTGTTACTTTGTAAAGTACTTGGGACTTGAATCTTGACTCATGGATTTTAATGGAAACCTTGACACACTTGTGTATGTTTTGTAGAATGCCTTATCTGACCTGAGCTTGCAATTAACTGATGCGAAGACGCAGCTGGCGGATCGGGAGGCAGAAATCAAGTCTGCGGACTCCAAACTGCAATTAAGTCTACTGAGACGGAGACATTGAGAACCAGCTTGACCGCCAAGGAGAAAACCTAGGCTGAAGAGAAAACGCTGCTAACAGAACGCGCCGAAAAAGCTGATGCAGCTCTTGAAGAGGTTACTACGGAGCTGACCGTATTAAAAGACCGGGTGTCACAGATGGTTTCCGCCATCTTTGGTACGTCATCTGTACTGATCTTTTGTACCTTCTGCTGACCCAGAATATTAGCCTCTAGCTGACCCTTTGTGCACAAAATATGTGCAGACCCACGAAGCAAGAATCTGAGCTAAGACAACGTGACTAAACTGAAGGCGGTCTATACCTTAGTGGAGCAGTTGTACATTGGCGCACAACGGGCACTTGCCGCTATCTCTCCTGCCAATCAAGGACCCAACCGGCTCAGTGATGTCTTGAAAAAGTTTTCCATCTTACCCGCCAGGTTCCAAGAAGTCAAGCGATCATGTGCTAGAGCCGGATCTTTGAATGCCCTGAGCCGCTCTGAGGCTTGGGTGCCAGATCTAAATACGGCAGATGTAGCCAGAGGGTACCCCACGATGAAAGAAGACGGGTCTCTATTTGAACAGGATGACTTCGTTGCTTGCGTGAGGGAGGTGCGACCTCAGGCCACCACTCTCGGAGATGAAACAAATATCAATAAATACCAGCCGGGTTTTGATTTGGAAAATAAGAAGATGGCGACTCCTTCCTACAAAGGAACAGACCTTATCCCTCCAGTTCGTCAACACACTTTCGCTCCAGAGGTTTATCCGGCTGGATTAATTGACAATGAATCACAGTTCGTTGCTGTAAACGGCTTTGATTGGTCCAATCCCATCTTTCAATTGATAGAAGGAGGTGAACCGGCGAGGGAAGAGTGAGAACCATCCTTGTGGGCATTAAGAAGCCTTGTAATAGAATTAGCTTTGAAACACTGCATATTTTGCCTATGCCATCGTGCATAAAACACCGTGTGTGACTCTGTTCTTCCTTATTTCAATATATGCATCATAGTCATGGTTATCCTTGTAATATTTCCACTTTGTTCCTGCAACAAAAAGGAAATACTTGGTTGGCGGTTTAACACCGAACGGGTCAGAAGACTCGGTTCATGACCAAAAGTTTTATCATAGTAGATAAGCAGAACTAAATGTAAAGATAAAACAGGTCTGAAATAACCTTGGAGTAACACATAAAGAAACTGTTCATAAACAACAGTCATACATGTATCTTCGACCTCTGGACCACCAGTTTATATGACCCGGGTGGTGAGGCTGACGATCCAGTCCTTTTTTGAGAAGTCAATGCTTCTAAATACCTGCTGATTCTTATGCCTTGGTGGCTTATTGTCAACTAGTCAAGCCGGTGGAAAGACCTTGCCGATTGGTTAAAATTGAGACAATAAAAGACCAATAAAACACCAGGTGGTAAACAATATAAATAACCTTGTAATGAAAAGTTGGGGGTTTCTTATTCGAATACGATCAGTAAACCGGACCAAAGGGGTTAAGCTAAGATCCGAATACGACCAAATAGCCCCCAATGGCTTTGGCGTTGCACTGATCAAAAGGGTACCGACAGTTATGTTCTCTTTGGTTCGAATACGACCTCTGTTTGAACAGGAAGTCCCCAAATGACCTGGAGAGGTTTTTAACGACCCTGATTCGAATACGATCCAAGTCAGACCCAAGAGGGGTTAAGCTATGATTCGGATACGATTAAGAATCCCCCTAGTGAGTTTGGCTTTGAGCCGATCAAGAGGGTTACGACAGCTATGTTCTCTTTGGTTCGAATACGACCTATGTTTGATAAGGAAGCCCCCAAGTGACCTAGAGATTTTCAGCTAGATTCGAATACGATTATAAGCCGGACCAAAAAGTTTAGACTTGATTTAGATATGATCAGCTCCTTAATAGTCATTTTAAATAGTAAAAAAGAGTAAAGATTTAAAATCTTTGAAAACGAAAAGGATAGAGGTCCTGCTTTATTACTTATCATGATATATACAATGTCAAAGTATGTACATGATGACAGCCGGTGGCTCAGGTGTAGTATGGACGCAGTTGAGCAATATTCCACGGCCGGCGGGTCTCTTCCTCCGACTTACGTGAGTCTTTGTGCTCTCGAACGTCAATGAGGTAATATGACCCATTGTTTAAGTTCTTGCTGACCACAAAGGGTCCTTCCCAAGGCGGGGATAGCTTGTGTGCATCTGACAGATCCTGGATGAGCCGGAGCACCAGGTCACCTTCTTGAAAAGTCCTGGATTGGCGCAGGTCCTGTTGATAAATTGCTGATCGAGCTGCTGCTAAGTCTCTTTCCTCATCTAATAAGTCAAGCGCATCATGTCTGGCTTGTTCGTTATTAGCTTCAACATAAGCCGCCACACGAGGCGAGTCATGACGGATGTCACTAGGAAGCACTGCTTCCACTCCATAAACCATGAAGAAGGGTGTATAACCCGTAGATCTGTTAGGGGTGGTGTTAATACTCCACAGCACCGATGGTAACTCCTCTACCCAACAACCTGGCGTCCGTTGTAAGGGAACCATGAGCCGGGGTTTGAGACCTTTTAAGATTTCCTGATTTGCTCTCTCAGCCTGCCCATTGGATTGAGGGTGAGCTACAGAAGAAACGTCAAGCCGGATATGCTCACGTTGACAGAACTCCTCCATAGCCCCTTGGGAGAAATTAGTACCATTGTCAATGATAATCCTATGTGGAAAACCAAAGCGAAAGATCGCCTTTTTCATGAATTGAACCACTGTGGATGTGTCACACTTACTAATTGGCTCCGCCTCGACCCACTTTGTGAATTTGTCAACTGCTACTAAAAGATGTGTCTTTTTATCATTGAACCTTTTGAAAGGTCCAACCATGTCAAGCCCCCAGACCGCAAACGGCTAAGTGATTGGAATCATCCGCAACTCCTGAGCCGGTACATGTGCTCGCCTTGCAAATTTTTGGCATCCATCACACCTCCTGAGCAGTCAACCAATAAAAACCATGACGAAAAGCTTTGGCCACAAGAGACTTTGACCTGGCGTGATGACCACAATCCCCTTCATGGATTTCATGAAGTATCTCTTGGACTTCTTCAGGAGAAACACACCACTGAAATGCTCCAGAGATGCTGCGATGGTATAACTCTCCGTCAGAAATCGTCATTGACTTGGACTACCGGGTTATCTGCCGGTCCAGGGTCTCATCCTCTGGTAACTCGCCTCGGGTCATGTAAGCCAAGAACGGTACTGTCCAATCTGGAATGACATGAAGAGCCGCCACCAACTGTGCCTCCGCGTCAGGAATAGCCAAATCTTCCTCTATAGGTAACTTAACAGATGGGTTATGCAAAACATCCAAAAAGGTGTTAGGTGGCACCGGCTTACGCTGAGACCCCAACCGGCTTAAAGCATCTGCCGCTTCGTTCTTCCTACGGTCAATGTGTTCCACCTGATAACCTTTAAAATGTCCTGCAACAGCATCGACTTCATGGCGATAAGCCGCCATGAGAGGGTCCTTTGAATCCCACTTGCCTGACACCTGTTGAGCCACCAGATCTGAATCGCCAAGACACCGGACCCGGCTCAGGCTCATCTTTTTGGCCATTCGAAGACCATGGAGCAAGGCTTCATACTCTGCTGTGTTGTTAGTATAGGGAAACATCAGTCACAACACATAACAAAACTTGTCCCCTTGAGGGGAAGTTAAAACAACTCCAGCCCCCGAGCCTTCCAATTGTTTGGACCATCAAAGTGAATCGTCCAATACATGTTATCTGGTTTCTCTTCTGGCATCTGCAGTTCTTTCCAATCATTAATAAAGTCCACTAGCGCTTGAGATTTGATCGCAATACGTGGTACATACTTCAACCCATGAGACCCAAGCTCAATGGCCCACTTGGCGACTCGTCCAGTGGCTTCTCTATTTTGAATGATGTCTCCCAACGGAGCAGAGCTAACCACAGTGATTGGGTGACCTTGAAAGTAATGCTTGAGCTTCCGGCTCGCCATGAATACCCCATATACGAGTTTCTGCCAATGTGGATATCTTTGTTTAGACTCAATCAACACTTCACTGACATAGTAAACCGGCCGTTGGACCGGATGTTCCTTGCCAGCCTCCTTACCTTCCACCACAATCGCCAACTAACAGCTCGGGAGTTAGCGGCTACATATAACAATAGCGGTTGAGGGAGTCCTGGATTAGGGGGTGTCCGGATGGCCGGACTATACCTTCAGCCAGACTCCAGGACTATGAAGATACAAGATTGAAGACTTCGTCCCGTGTCCGGAAGGGACTTTCCTTGGTGTGGAAGGCAAGCTTGGCGATACGGATATTTAGATCTCCTACCATTGTAACCGACTCTATGTAACCCTAACCCTATCCGGTGTCTATATAAACCAGAGGGTTTTAGTCCGTAGGAGAACATACACATCAACAATCTTACCATAGGCTAGCTTCTAGGGTTTAGCCTCTCAGATCTCGCGGTAGATCTACTCTTGTACTACCCATATCATCAATATCAATCAAGGAGGAAGTAGGGTTTTACCTCCATCGAGAGGGCCCAAACCTGGGTAAACATCGTGTTCCCCGCCTCCTATTACCATCCGGCCTAGACGCACAGTTTGGGACCCCCTACACGAGATCCGTCGGTTTTGACACCGACATTGGTGCTTTCATTGAGAGTTCCTCTGTGTCGTCGCCACTAGGAAGGATGCCTCGCCCCGTCTTTAAAGATGGCACCGTTGCTAAGGGAGCTTTGGCTGTCGGCCAAACCCTCCGGCTAGGTGGTTTTCTTATGACCGCCTGTTCGGCTTCTGCGCCGACGATGACCTCTCGAGCCATCAAAAACAATCTTCATGTCAGTTCGGAACTTGCCGAGCAGTTAGATCCAATGGAGCTTTCCTCCATAAACGAGCTCTTGGATCACTTCGCCGCCCTGGGAGTCGCTACGGATTACAACCAGATTGGACCTAAAACTGATCTGAGAGAGATTAACTCTCCCCAAGTCACCCATCGCGTTGCCGTGGTAGAGGGACAGTGCGGTGACCCTTCGTCTATCTTAAGGACTCGCCATGTCCGGATTCCCGATCCCTCCAAGCCGGATACCCGCGGAGGGAGGATATCACTCAAGACCTGAACTTAGAGTTAGGCGACGGGCTGGATTCATTGGACAACAGCCAGGGATCCAAATTTTCGAGTTCAGAAATTCCTCGGCCTCTGAGCCTCAGACGGGGTGAGGCTTCGGATTTAACTCCACCCACCCACCCCAACATAAGCGATCTATCCAAAATCAGGTAAGAGCCCGACGAAACAGTACATCATTACTGGGCTAGATTCCTCCTGGTTAAGAATAGGCTAAGGGACTGCCGCGAGGAAGACGCAATCTTTTCTGCAATAATTGCACGGACAAGGGAATACTCAACGCCATAAGTTGCCGTGATATCACACGCTTCGCTGACTTGGCGTCCATTGTATGAAAGTATTGTGCGATGGAAAGCGCCTAGAAAACCAAAATAAAATTTTGGGACAATCCGGCCCTAAATACAAACCCAGTCCGAAATAAAAGGGTGCAGCATAACCAGACACCCAGGTCAAATACCAAAAAGCAAAAACCCTCCATAGGGCATGGAACCGTACTGGAAGGATGGCTTAACGGACCCTGTAAAATTCACAGTATAGAGGATGCCACACCAACTCACAGCCTTAGAGCATGTTGGATACTCCGGCAGGTGGCCAAAATTGGCGAAAACCTCCTAATTCCGGAGGCCACAGAAAGCCACCCCAGAGACACCCATACGGTATTAACAGTCTTTGAGACTTTCGCATCAAATAATATGTGAAAAAGGACACTCCGCAGCCTTGCCGAAGTCTACCAAGTAGCAACAATAAACCCATGGAGTGACACGGCTATTACCTTTAACGCTAGTGATGAACCTAAATTCCGAACAGCCCGAGCACCAGCCGCGTTGGTCCTCAGCCTAATAGTGGACGGCTTTCGTCTTACCAAGGTACTCATGGACGGCGGCAGCGGATTGAACCTCATTTACGAGGAAACCCTTCAAAAAATGGAAATAGACTGTAACCGCATCGAGCAAAGCAGCACAACCTTTAGAGGAATAATCCCCAGTCGGGAAGCGCGCTGTACAGGAAAAATCACACTGGATGTGGTGTTCGGCACGCCGGATAATTACAGGTCCGAAGATATCACGTTCCATGTGGCTCCGTTGAGCAGCGGTTATCACGCTCTGCTAGGGCGGGAAGCGTTTACAATCTTCCAAGCAATACCCCATTACGGGTACATGAAGCTCAAAATGCCCGGGCCAAACGGGATCATCACTCTCGCTAGTGATCCGGACATAGCACTCCGCGCCGAAAACAAGACAGCCGCACTGGCCCTCGAGGCACTATCCAAAGCCCTAGCGGCTGAGGAACTGACTGCGCTGCACTCTACGGTGAATAGGGACGATGTGGTACTCGACAAAAGATCCAAGTTCACCTCCTTTAAACCGGCGGATGAAATAGTCAAATTCCAAGTCCATCCAACGGACCCAAATAAAACAGCTTCCATCAGGGCGCAGTTAAACCCTGATGTAGACGCCGCACTGCGAGAGTTCCTACGAGAAAACTAGGACATTTTCGCCTGGCATCCTTCAGGCATGCCAGGAATCCCATGCAGGCTGGTCGAGCACAGCTTAAATATCCAAACAGGATTCAAACCTGTCAAATAGGCTCTTCGGCGTTTTTCCAAACCTAAGAGACAGGCTATGGGAGAGGAGCTAGCAAAGCTATTGGAGGCCGGATTCATCAGAGATATAAAACATCCGGACTGGCTAGCAAACCTGGTGATGGTACCAAAGAAGGACAAATCCTGGCGCCTGTGCGTTGATTTTAAAGACCTTAACAAGGCTTGCCCAAAGGATCCCTTCCTCCTCCCCCGTATCGATCAAATTATCGATGCCACCGCAGGACATGATTCGTTGTGTTTCCTCGACGCATACTCCGGTTACCATCAAATAAAGATGGCAGAATCAGACCAAGCCGCAACAGCATTCATCACACCATACGGCCCATTCTACTTCAACACAATGCCCTTCGGGCTGAAAAACGCCGGCGCAACATATCAACGCATGATCCAGACATGTCTGGCAAACCAGATCGGCAAAACAGTGGAGGCGTATGTGGATGATGTGGTCGTCAAATCAAGACATGTCGAATCTCTAGTAGATGACTTGAGGCTTACATTTGATAACCTCCGAAAATATGACATCAAGCTCAACCCGGAAAAATGCGTTTTCGGCGTTCCAGCCGGAAAGCTCTTGGGCTTCATTGTATCTGGTAGAGGAATCAAAGCAAATCTAGCCAAGATCCGAGCTCTGTCGCAACTAGATATCCCAAAGGATCTCAAACAAATAAAAAAGTTAACCGGATGCGTGGCGGCTCTAAGCCTCTTTATCTCCTGCTTGGGAGAAAAGGCCCTACCCCTTTACCGCCTCCTTCGGCGCACCGAACACTTTGAATGTACGGATGCAGCCACGGCCGGACTCGAGGAGGTAAAAGCCATACTTGCAACAAACCCAGTCCTGGTCGCGCCAAATATTGGCGAACCAATGCTATTATACATTGCAGCAACACATCAGGTTGTAAGCGCAGTGCTGGTCGTCGAACGAGTAGCGGACGGACACAGATTCCCCCTTCAAAAGCCGGTCTATTATGTGTCCACTGTCCTCACTCCTTGCAAATCACGGTACCCGCATTATCAAAAGATCGCATACGCGGTATTGATGGCATCCCGGAAGCTATGACACTACTTTCAAGAGTGTTCAATAACAGTAGCCTCGAAGTACCACTTAACGATATTATAAACAACCGTGATGCAACGGGCCGGATTGCAAAATGGGCCATTGAGCTCCTCCCATTCGATATAACTTATAAGCCACGGCGAGCCATCAAGTCGCAAGTCTTGGCCGACTTCGTCGCAGAATGGACGGAGGCTGAACTCCCTAAAGAGTACGACACTTATTCAAATTGGATCATGCATTTCGACGGCTCCAAGATGTTGGCCGGACTGGGGGCTGGCGTCATTTTCACGTCCCCACAGGAGACACAGTTCAATACGTACTCCATATTATGTACACGGACTCCAACAACGCAGCCGAATATGAGGCCCTTTTACATGGTCTCCGGATGGCAGTATCCATGGGCATTCAACGCCTAGAGGTGTGCGGGGACTCGAACCTCGCAATATCCCAAATAAATGGAGACTTCGATGCCAAGGATCCAAAAATGGCAGCTTATCGCAACGCCGTCCTAAAAATGTCAGCTCAGTTCGAGGGGCTTGAATTTCACCATATAGCCCAGGAAAATAATCAGGCGGCAGATGTCCTGGCACGCATCAGCGCAAAACGCGATGTAGTCCCCCCAACATCTTCTTGGAAAGGCTGTTCAAGCCATCCGTAGTATGGGAAGGGGAGCCAAACAATAACACCCCGGACCCAACCGCACTGCCCGACACCGAACATTCTGACACAATTGGAGGCTCTGCCAATGAAATAACACCTTCAGCCCACGTAATAATGGCCATAATTGCCCCGTGGACAAAACCATTCCTCGCCTACCTCACTAGGCAGGAACTCCCCGAGGACCAAAATGAGGCACGCTGCATAGTGCGGCGATCCAAAGCCTATAGAGTCCACGAGGGAGAGATTTATAAGAAAAGCACTACCGGAGTCCTTCAAAGGTGCATCTCTGAAGAGGAGGGGCGGAACCTCCTGGCTGAAATTCATGCCGGACTGGGCGGTCATCACACTGCAGCTCGGTCCCTTGTAAGCAAGGCCTTCCGTACATGCTTTTATTGGCCGACGGCTCGGGCAGATGCTCAGGACTTAGTCCAACGATGCACTGGTTTCCAGCTCTTTGCAAACCAAAGCCATATGCCACCCACCGCCCTCCGAACTATCCCCATTACTTGGCCCTTCGCGGTCTGGGGGCTTGACATGGTTGGACCCCTTAAAGGCGGAACCCACAAGCAAAAATACTTACTGGTCATGGTGGATAAATTCACCAAATGGATAGAAGCCAAGCCTGTTAAGACGGCCGAATCCGGACCGGTGATAGACTTTATATACGGGGTCGTACACCGTTACGGCGTTCCCCACAGCATCATCACTGATAACGACACGAACTTCACGGCCGACGAGGTAAAACTCTGGTGCAAAACCATGGGCATCAAGCTCGACTATGCTTCCGTCTATCACCCACAAACTAACGGCCAGGTCGAACGTGCAAATGGTCTTATCATGAGCGGCATTAAACCCAGATTAGTGCGGTCCCTCAAGGAATCTAACACGCACTGGGTAGAGGAGCTCAACTCCGTACTCTAGGGGCTACGGACCACGCCGAATCGCACCACCGGATACACACCATTCTTTATGGTGTACGGCGCAGAGGCAGTTTTGCCCTGCGACATAATTCATGACTCACCTCGAGTGCGCATGTATGAAGAAAGAGAAGCCGAGCTCGATCGGCAGGACAGCTTAGACGCATTGGAGGAGGAGCATGACGTGGCAAAAGCCCGTTCCGCATTCTATCAACAGCAGGCTCGAAGATACCAAAGCAGAGAAGTACGGGCCAAAAATTACAACGTTGGTGAATTAGTTCTATGACTACCGGACAAGAAAAAGGACAAACTCAAGCCCAAGTGGGAAGGTCCCTTCATAATTGACCAAGTTCTGACTGGTGGAGCATACCGCCTGCGAGATGCATCGGATAACCGACTCGAGCCAAACCCATGGAACGCAGTCCATCTCCGAATATTCTATGCCTAGCGCCGGACTCTATGTTCATCTCCTTCCTCTGTCCATTTTTTATATGTTTTCTGTCTTGCATTTCTCCTCTTCTTCTCTCTCTCTTATAGCCCTTAAAGGCTCATAAAGTGACGCGCCATCCGCGCTCATTAAACCTGGCGGCTTCTTTAAACATAAGCTTATTCATACGGGCTTCATGCCCAACACATGCGTCACACTTCCGCATGTACCTTTTATTCACCATTATATGCATCGATATGACTTAAGTTTTGGCCAAGCTGGGTTGCCTGGCTCCTGTGCTTACCCCTACATTCCCGATTGTTCGGCTGGGTGGTAAAGAGAGCACCTCTACGATTGTTACTGCCGGGTCAGCCGGACGTGTACCTCAGACTGGGTGAAGCCGAAAGCTAGCATTCTTAAGGGAATATTCGGTCGGTGAACTAAAGATGATCTTTTTATTTTTATCTATACGCCCCTAGATGTTTTTCATGCGTTTCTTTTCGCAGCATGGACATGCACCTTAGGGCATGCCTCCTAGGGAAAGGAACCCCTAACGGAACTATTCTCCCTAGAATATGTTTCTTACTAACCATGTAATATAACATAACTAGTCGGGCACTTGTCTGTTCACGCACTAATAACTCCTACGACTGGTCTCCATGCATTCCCCGGTTCCTATATAACCGCATGGGAATTCGGACACACTCCGGACCGTCAGGTCCCGAGGCTGAAGTGAAAAGGTCGGCCATGACAAATGATCTACAATCCGGCTAGAAGGCATTATAAATGTCAACTAAATTACATAGTCATTTTAACTGATCGTATTCCTCTTCAATACCATCTAATAGGCTGTCTAATTTACAGTCCTGCTGGGAATACTTTGCGGCCAACTCTACTTGGCCGTATACTAAGCTTACAGGGATCTCCTTCCCATCGGGCCCTATAGGACCGACCTCAGCCATGTGGTTGGGGTCAGCCTTCACGTACCGTGTCTTCACCATGGCCCAGGCCTCCCTAGCGCCTTGACGGCAGGCTGATATCTTCCACAATCGGAAGCGCCGCCGTGCTCCTTTTAGCTTCTCCGCAAGCTCTCCAAGACCTTCGGGCATGGAGACGGATGGCCACAGGGCCTGGGCGACGCCTCGCATCGCCTGCCGAACTCGATCGAGCAGTTGCGAGAGCTCGGGAAGAAGGTCACCAGTAGAACCGGGCATCTCCTCTGCAGGACGACCTGTCAGCAAACCTACAGACATTGCTCTGTTAGTCGACTTCCCCGCCGAGCTTTCTTTCAAAAGGTTCATTCAAGCACTTACTAAATATGCCGCGCCGAAGCCATTGATTCTCCTTCACAGAGTCTGACAGCTGGGCACGAACATCTTTCAACTCGACGCCCAGCTTGGTGTTGGCACCTCGGAGATCGTTCTTCTCCCCCATCACCTTTAACAGCACCCTCTCACCAGCCTTTAGCTGGCGTAGGAGGTGTTGCCTTTCCGGATCCAATCCGGCGCCATCTGCAATTTCATTTGTCAGATTCGCACCAAATCCATGCTTCGCAAAATACTTATCTTTCGACGTGTATATTACAAGAGGGGGCCTCCTTAGGCTCCCCTGCCGCGGCTAGTGCAGCCTCAAGTTGGGCTTTGCACTCTTCCAGCTCCTTGGATAGTAGGGAATTCTTTTCTATAAGAACCTACATAACAAATGATCCTTAAATCAGTTATTTTAACTGTTTCAAGTCTCGGGGGCTACTAGTATATATATAATTACCAAAATTTTCTTACCCGTATGTCTTTTACATATTGCTCCGTGGCTCTGGTTAGACCATTTTGAGTGGCAAGGAGGTATGCATCTCCGAACTTAAAGGCATCTAACGCCTCTTGGGAGAAACAAGCGTCGCGAAGAATTGTCTGCCGACGCCTGTGGTTCATGGCACTCTCCACCTCAGAGTTGGTGGCAGACAACCTGTCCACATCCTCCGTCGAAGGAGCGTCCGGTGCGCGCCTTGTGTTCGGCCCCGCTTCCGGGCCAGGCTTTGGAGCCTGGCAGTGGAGGCGCGATTGGCGGTCTCTTTGAATATAGTTCAGCGAGGTCTCTTTGTCCTGAAGAGAGCACAAGTGTTAATATGCCCTGAAGGTACGACACGTGGGATAAGGGGGTGCGCCATACCTTTGCGCTGACGCCCCGGTCCGGACTGCACCTCTTTTCTGCCCACGGGGCCCTGCGACCCCTCGTTGGCTTGTCGCGGCAGGTTCGGCCTCCCATTTCCGGGAGTCCGGGACTAGCCCTGGATAATCAGCCATAATGGCCACCAGGGCATTGTCCCTGCTCAAATGATGGAACACTCCATCAATCAGATCCACCGAAAGCTCCGGATCCTCTTGCGAGTCCGGGTCGAGGGACCGTCCTGGGTCCTCGGGTTGTGGAGGAGGGCTGTTTATTTCTTTAACAGCCTGGCGCAGTTCCTGCGTCGAAATCACTAAGATTAAATATTTAACAATTGGGATATAAAACGGATGGGCAAGATGTGATCACTCACCCCGCTTAGAGTATTGTACATGGAAAATCCACCCTTTGGGTCAACGCAGAGAAAATCCTCCTCTTCTCCCTCGTACAAAGCGGACAAGGTCTTTATTAGAGCCGCAGCTGAATCCGGCCCCTTACGGCCGTAGCAGGTGGTGTCATCCTCCCCGTTGAAATCCCACATGGGGTGGCCTCTATACTGTAGCGGCTGCACCCCTCGCATGATGCATGCGGCCATGACCCCGATCATAGTTAGTCCGGAATGAGCTAACAATCTTATCCGGCCCATCAGGTAAACAACGTCCCTACCACTTTCCCTCTGAGGGCTCCGTGGGCGCCAGCTTAGGCGCTTCTTTAAGGGAGCATTGTTGAATTCAGGGAGGCCGATCCGGACAGGATGCGGCAGCAGGACGTCTTCTATGTAAAACCATTCCGAGGGCCAGTCTTCGGACGCCTTCTTTGGGGTTCCGGACAGATAGCCGGTCCCGGTGATGCACCATACTTCGGCTCCGCCCACTTGATACATAGACACCTTCTTGGAATGGGGCACGAGGAAAAATAGCTCCCTCCACAGTCCTACATAGGCTTCAACGCCCAAGAACAGCTTGCAAAGGGCTACAAAGCCCGCGGTATGCAATACTGAGGCATGCGTGAGATGATGTTCCTCGAGGCCGTAGAACTCCAGCAGCCCCCGGAGAAATGGATGGATTGGAAATCCGAGCCCCCTTATTAAATAAGGGACGAAGCACACCTGCTCTCCTTTGGAGGGATTAGGGGCGCTCTCCGCTTGCTCTCCGCCATTATAGATGGCAAGACCGGCTCGAACCGAGATCATATAGGCCGGGGGGAGAAATCCCTTGGTCTGGAGCGTCACTAACTCGCTATGCGGGATGGAGCATCTTTCCCAATATCCAGGCTTAGGGCTGGAAGGGCGGGAGGAGGAGTCACGACGGCTGGCCATGGTGGAATGGATCATTGTTGAATGCGCTCTGATGAACACTCGCGAAGGGGGAAGGTGTGGTTTGGATCTAAATCCTCGTCTCCTTAAATAGGTCAACTTGTTTACGCGGCTAGGGGAGTGAATGTAAAAACACTCAGACCTTTCATATTCGTTTGACACGTGGGGAGCGGACATTATTGGGCACAGAAGCCAAGGAGCGCAACATCTACAAGAAACCGGAATTTATTCAACAGGTACATGGAATTTGGAGGAGAACCCGCCTTGCAATGCCGAAGACAATCTGCGCGCCGGACTCATCGTCATTGAAGCCTGGTTCGGGGGCTACTGAGGGAGTCCTGGATTAGGGGGTGTTCGGATGGCCGGACTATACCTTCAGTCGTACTCCAGGCCTATGAAGATACAAGATTGAAGACTTCGTCCCGTGTCCGGAAGGGACTTTCCTTGGTGTGGAAGGCAAGCTTGGAGATACGGATATTTAGATCTCCTACCAATGTAACCGACTCTATGTAACCCTAACCCTATCCGGTGTCTATATAAACCAGAGGGTTTTAGTCCGTAGGAGCACATACACATCAACAATCATACCATAGGCTAGCTTCTAGGGTTTAGCCTCTCTGATCTCGCGGTAGATCTACTCTTGTACTACCCATATCATTAATATTAATCAAGCAGGATGTAGGGTTTTACCTCCATCGAGAGGGCCCGAACCTGGGTAAAACTTCATGTCCCTTGCCTCCTGTTACCATCCGGCCTAGACGCACAGTTCGAGAACCCCTACCCGAGATCCACCAGTTTTGACACAGACAGCGGCTCTTTCTCGACCGGAGCAGCAATAACCGGCGACTCAGCAAGTTGTTTCTTCAGATCCTCAAAAGCAGAGTTTGCAGCATTGCTCCAAACAAAATCATCCATCTTGTTCATCATCTGATACAAAGGTATTGCCTTCTCCCCTAACTGGATTATGAACCGGCTCAAAGCAGCGACACGACCCGCCAGCCGTTGAACGTCATTGATGCATACCGGTTTAGCCAGGGAGGTGATTGCCTTAATTTTCTCTGGGTTAGCTTCAATACCTCTGTTAGACACCAAAAAACCCAAGAGTTTGCCTACGGGAACTCCAAAAACACACTTAGCCAGGTTAAGCATCATCTTGTAGACTCGGAGGTTATCAAAGGTCTCCTTTAGATCTGTTACTAAGGTTTCCTCTTTTCTGGACTTCACCACGATATCATCTACATAAGCATGAACATAGCGCCCAATCTGATTGTGAAGACAATTTTGCATACACCGTTGATAAGTCGCCTGGGCACTCTTAAGCCCAAAAGGCATAGACACACAACAGAAGGCTTCAAATGGAGTAATGAAGGATGTCTTCTCCTGGTCGTTAACTGCCATTTTGATCTCATGATAACCTGAATAAGCATCGAGAAAACTCAAAGGCGCGCAACCCGCCGTAGCATCAATGATCTGATCAATACGAGGGAGGGCAAAACGGTTAGCTGGACAAGGTTTTGTTGAAATCAGTGTAATCCACACACATACGCCAGGTGCCATTCTTCTTGAGTACAAGCACCGGGTTGGCCACCCACTCTGGGTGAAAAACTTCCACAATGAACCCGGCTGCCAAGAGCCGGGCCACCTCCTCTCCAATGGCCTTGTGCCTTTCCTCGTTAAACCGCCGGAGAAACTGTCTGACCGGCTTAAACTTCGGATCAATATTGAGAGTGTGCTCAGCGAGTTCTCTCGCGACACCCGGCATATCAGAAGGTTTCCATGCAAAGATGTCCCGATTCTCACGGATGAACTCGATGAGCGCGCTTTCCTATTTTGGATCCAAGTTGGCACTGATGATGAACTGTTTGGATGAGTCGTTGGGCACAAAGTCAACCGTATTGGTGTCATCAGCTGATTTGAATTTCA
The DNA here is from genome assembly GCF_003073215.2 of Triticum urartu. Taxonomy (NCBI): domain Eukaryota; kingdom Viridiplantae; phylum Streptophyta; class Magnoliopsida; order Poales; family Poaceae; genus Triticum; species Triticum urartu. The sequence goes on along the minus strand of NC_053026.1, from coordinate 148,662,579 downwards.
ACACCGGCTCATGCTCCGTTGTTGGCTTCTTTAATGACGTCATGTTTGTCGGGTCAACATTATCTTTATAAAACTTTAACTCCTCTGTTGCACAAACAGACTCAGGATACGCAGCATCTCCTTCTTCACACTCCAGGGCTATTTTCTGGCATCCATGCACTGTAATCGTGCCCTTATAACCCGACATCTTGAGCTGCAGATATACATAACACGGCCGAGCCATGAACTTGGCGTAAGCCGACCGTCCAAATAGAGCTTGATATGGGCTTTGGATCTTAACCACCTCAAAAGTTAACTTCTCCGCCCTGGATTCATATTCATCCCCAAAGGCTACTTCCAGCTTAATCTTACCAACTGGGTATGTCGATTTGCCAGGTACAACACCGTGAAAAAGAGTGTTGGATTGCTTAAGACTCTTATCAGTCAACCCCATCCGATGGAACGTCTCATAGTAGAGGATTTTGATGCTACTGCCTGCATCCATAAGCACTTTAGTGAATTTATATCCACCGACCTGAGGTGCCACTACCAAGGCTAAGTGACCCGGGTTGTCAACCCCGGGAGGATGATCTTCTCTGCCCCCCTCTTATGAAGCTTTTGGTCCCTCTTGCACAAACTAGTGGTAAATACATGGTATGGCCCACTATTCAACTGTTTTGTGTTGCTCTGATATCCGGACTGTTGCTGCTGATTGCCTTAGACGGGTTGTTGATTGTAACTTCCCTAGTTACCTGTATGGCCTTGACCGTGAAAACCGCTTCCACCTAAACCGGCACCCGGGCCATGAAAGCCGCCTCCGCCTGAACCGCCGCCAGGCCCGTGACCTCCGTCAAATGCGTTTGAATTTTTAAATGCCTTCATGATCGTACAGTCCTTCCACAGATGGGTTGCTGGCTTCTCTTGGGTGCCGTGTCTTGGGCAAGGTTCATTCAATAGTTGCTCGAGGGTGGGACCTGACCCGCCTGAACGAGGGGGTTGCCTACCCTTGCGCCGTTGATTGTTACCCTATGAATTGGTGTTAGCCACAAATTCGTCAGCCTTATGTTTATTACCTCCTTGATTTGTCGGGTTATGCTGGTGACCCTTGTCGTTGTCGTTCTTCTTTCGCTTCCCTATTTTCTCCTCATCAGACAAGGGATCCTTGGTATTATCAGAATCAGCATACTTAACCAGAGCCGCCATCAACTGGCCCATGTCATTGCAGTCATGCTTGAGTCGCCCCAGCTTCTGTTTCAGAGGTTCAAAACGGCAATTTTTCTCCAACATTATGACCACCGATCAAGCATCCATCTTATCAGATGAATGTATTATCTCCTTGACCCGGCGCACCAAATGGGTTGTGGAATCCCCTTCCTCTTGCTTACAGATAGTCAGGTCCACGATTGACATAGGTTGCTTACATGTGTCCTTGAAGTTTTGAATGAATCGTGCCTTCAACTCCGCCCATGAGCGGATGGAATTGGGTGGTAACCCTTTTAACCAAGTGCGAGTCATTCCATCCAACATCATGGTGAAGTACTTAGCCATCGCTGCATCGCTGATCTCCAAAAGCTCCATTGCCATCTCGTAACTCTCAATCCATGCCCCAGGCTACAAATCGGCCGTGTAGTTAGGCACTTTAGGAGGTCCCTTGAAGTCCTTAGGTAAGCGTTCATTACGTATAGTCGGCACCAAGCAAGGAATGCCTCCGGTCCTTGTGGCTACTCCTGCCTCAACAGAGGTTGATGGATAAGCCGGGAAAGTCTGATGAGCTGCCTGCTCAGCTACCAGTTGAATCACCCGCTCAGCCTCTTGTTGAATCCTCTCCTGATCCGCTAAGTTAAGGGCTCCCGCCTGCACCAGCTCATGCCTGCGTGGCTGGTTGCGGCGTTGAGCGTTGCTTGACATCTCAGCTGAGTCCATATGCCTGCTATAGCTCGGGCTCCGGCTCGGACGAGGGGTTGAATGGATTCTGTCTTGACTATAAGAGTACGCATCCTGCTATGCCAGAGCTGTCTGAAGAAGCTCCTTCACCCTTCTTCTCTCGACTGATGTCGGAGAGTCGCCTTCCATCGGGAGAGCCGCCAAACGAGCCGACGTAGCAATGAGGTTTTCCAAAGGATTGGAGAAGTGACTCGGCGGGGTTGGCGCATAATAAGGTGGAGCAGTATGCATGCGAGGCGGTTCCATGGCCCGCAGCTGAACCGGTGCTCCGGGTTTCGTGATCGATTTGCCTCCGGCAGGTTACTTCGACCGGCCCCCGGTGTATGGAAAAGGTTCCTAGGATTGAGCGTTAGAGGTAGACGTGATTGAGTTTTCTGGTGCCTTCTCCTCATGACCTCGTTTGACGCGTTCAGATCCACCGAGAGCCGGAAAGTTTCTGCTTGAAGCTGCTGAGCACGAGCGTCCAAAGCCGCCCGCTCCGCAGCCATCCTGGCCTCTTCAGCCGCTAAGTTTTCCTTGGCCTGTGCCATCTCTTCGCGCACCCGTGCCACCTCCACATCATGCTGAACTTTATCCGCCGGTTCCACCATGACAGTCAATAGGGTCGTCAGCTTATTCGTGAGGTCCATTTGTATCTGAGCCGGGGAGTGTGCGGGGTCTCCTGACTCGGCCACTACTGACCCGGTGGTCATCGCTGCCGCAGCCGTGGAGTTCTGACCGGGTTGCGTGCCTGCCATGAAAACTCTAGCTCGATTTGGCAGCTCAAAGTGCTTTGGAATACTGCTGCCATCGGAACAGCCCCCAAGCATGCCCTCCTGCAGGTCATACAACGAGTCTGTCTCGCCTGTTGATGACATAGCGTCCGAACAGATGGCCGTCTCACCGCCATCCACTGATCCATCCTAGTATTCACCTCCATGGATGCAACCCAGAAAAGCATGGTTTACGGCAGTCGAGCCTGGGCGGGTCTCGCACGCTGAGCCGTCTCGATGATGCTGGTGCGGATGTCCGGCTCAGGGCCTGATTCGCCGATCCGGCCGATGAAGACATGAATCCTACCGAAGGGGACCCGATACCCGTACTCAATTGAGCTGGCCTCGGGGCCCCAACCTTCATTGTCGATGTAGAGCTTTCCGCGACGACTCTTGGTCATCCGGCCCACAACGTATCCCTTGAGCCCTTCGAAGCTGCCCTTCAAGAACTCAAATCCACAGTGCGCTGGCCCCACGATGGGCGCCAACTGTCGTGGAATTGTCATGGCAGTGTCCTAGAAAAAGGACTTAGTCGTAGGGCCATCGCAACTAGGAAGCTTAAAGGGGTTAATCAAGACAAAGGACACGAGAGGTTTTATACTAGTACGGCCCTTACGATGAAGGTAAAAGCCTATGTCTAGTTGTGTTGGAATTGCTGGGGTTTCGATCACTTAAAGGCTAATCTGCCGGCTTGGTTCTCGATCTTGTGTTTCTTGCCCTAAGCCGCCACTGGGTCATCCCCTTATATACATGGGCTGACGCCTGGCGGCCTACAGAGTCCCGGCCGGCTCATAAAGTGTGTCCGACTCGGTGACTTCTTTTACATGCCTTTCCTTACAAGTCTTTCTTTACATACGGCGGTTTACAATATTGGGCCTTAAACCGCCTCTGGGGTTAGGCCTTCTATAGGCCTTAATAAACTATCACCTTGAATGTTTATTGGGCTTCCTTTGTGACCCGTCATTGGGACTGACCCGACCCCTCCTGGGCGGGTCATAACGGATAGCTATATCCCCAACACTTTCCTCCTTCCCCTTTTCTACTCAAATTTGGCCAGCCCATATGGGAGGGGCACACCAGCCCCTTAGGGGCTGGTCTATCCCCCTCTTGGCCCATTAAGGCCCATGTAGTTGCTGGGGGGATGCCCGGAACCCATTTCGGTGACCCGATATGCACTCGGTACCCTTGGAACACTTCTGGTGTCCGAATATCATCGTCTAATATATGAATCTTTACCTCTCGACCTTTTTGAGACTCCTCACCATGACTCCGAACAACATTCGGTCACCAAATCACATAACTCATATAATACAAAATCATCATCGAACGTTAAGCGTGCGGACCCTACAGGTTTGAGAAATATGTGGACATGATCGAGACAACTCTAAGGTCAATAACCAACAGTGGAACCTGGATTCTCATATTGGTTCCCACATATTCTACGAAGATCTTTATCGGTCGTCCGTAATGACAACATACATTATTCCCTTTGTCATTGGTATGTTACTTGCCTGAGATTCGATCGTCAGTATCTGCCTACCTAGTTCAATCTCGTTACTGGCAAGTCTCTTTACTCATTCCGTAATGCATCGTCCCACAACTTACTCATTAGTCACATTGCTTGCAAGGCTTATTATGATGTTCATTACTGAGTGGACCTAGAGATACCTCTCTGATACTCGGTGTGGCAAATCCTAATCTCGATCTATGCCAACCCAACTAACACCTTCGGAGATACCTATTGAGCATCTTTATAATCACCCAGTTACGTTGTGATGTTTGATAGCACACAAGGTATTCCTCCAGTATACAGGAGTTCCATACTCTCATAGTCGAAGGAATAAGTATTTGACAGGAAGAAAGCAATAGCTATAAAACTTAACAATCAATATGCTAGGCTAACGGATGGGTCTTGTCCATCACATCATTCTCCTAATGATGTGATCCCGTTCATGAAATGACAACCCATGTCTATGGTTAGGAACCTTAACCATCTTTGATTAATGAGCTAGTCGAGTAGAGGCTTACTAGGGACATGGTGTTTTGTCTATGTATCCACACATGTATCACGTTTTCGGTTAATACAATTCTAGCATGAATAATAAACATTTATCATGATATAAGGAAATATAAAATAACAACTTTATTATTGCCTCTAGGGCGTATTTCCTTCAGTCTCCCACTTGCACTAGAGTCAATAATCTAGTTCACATCGCCATGTGATTTAACACAAGTTTTTCACATCAGCATGTGATTAATACCCATAATTCACATTGCCTATGTGACAAACACCCAAAGGGTTTACTAGAGTCAATAATCTAGTTCACATCGCTTTGTGATTAACACCCAAAGAGTACTAAGGTGTGATCATGTTTTGCTTGTGAGAGAAGTTTAGTCAACCGGTCTCCATATTCAGATCCGTATGTATTTTGCAAACTTTCTATATCTACAGTGCTCTACACGGAGCTACTCTAGCTAATTGCTCACACTTCCAATATGTATCAAGATCGAGACTCAGAGTCATCTTAATTAGTATCAAAACTTGCATCGACGTAACTCTTTACGACGAACTCTTTATCTTTATCACCTCCATAACCGAGAAATATTTCCTTAGTCCTCTTAGGTAACTAAGGATAACTTTGACTGCTGTCCAGTGATCCACTCCTGGATCACTATCATACCCCCTTGCCAAACTTATGGTCAGGTACACAATAGGTCTGGTACACAACATGTCACGACCGGTTTTCCAATAAAAATATTTATTCAGAGACTGATCTTTTGATGTCCAGTATGAGGAAAATCCTCCTTACTGGTAGACAAATTCTTGATACAATAATTATTACAGGGTCGAGCTACGGTTGCTCAACCAAATTATTACAAGCACGACAATAATTATACATAATGGCGGATATGACACAGTGGTGTGGAGGCATACTACTGACTCGAGGATAGGGTGGTGGTGGAAAATCACAGTGGGGCGTGTGATACATGACTCTAAAACTGGCATCTCATCGAGCGTCGAGGTGAGGCTCGATGAATTTATTTGGTAGTGGAAGCGTATATAATACAGTGACCAAATCCAGGGACGTACGAGACTGACTGGGATTCCTCTAGGCGTCGGACTCGCTATCAAATTCTTCATCCATGAGACCGCCTTCGTCAGCATCTGGCCAAATCAACAAGCCAGGTGAGTACTTTGAAAGTACTCGCAAGACAGTTCGGACGTAAGATATAACAAATGCATGCATGGATGTGTCATGATTAATTTACCAATGCACATTCAAAATTTAGCAAGCAAGGTAAGTAAAAAGGAAATCGGCGGTAGTCCGCCTGAAATCCAACAAAAATAATAGGAAACTAATCGGGTGTCTGAAGCAACGCCTCGAAGGGTGAACAAAGAAATAAAGATCATGCCACAGTCGGGCGTCTAAGTGACACCACGTAAAGGGCTTAAACTGAAAATGAAAGACATGCGTGCCACAGTCGGACGTCGGGGCGACATCACAGAAAGGGCTTATATTGAAAGTAAATAACAGTACTGCCGCAGTTGGACGTCTGAGCGACATCGCAGAAAGGGCTTTTACTGAAAGTAAATAATAACAATGCCACAGTCGAACGTCGGGGCGACATCACAGAAGGGGCTTATATTGAAAGTAAATAACAGTACTGCCGCAGTCGGACGTCTGAGCGACATCGCAGAAAGGGCTTTTTTTCACAAGGAAAATAATACTCATAATAAATATTCAACTCATGATAATAAACGGGTTAGTCCATCCATAGAATTAAACATTTAACCGGACTTAGCATTCATGAGATTCACCGGAGTCTCTGTCATCAAAACTGACATTTGTCAGGATAAGATAATACCGAACTTGGACATGGAATAGATGATTCAAAGGAATATATGACTCTGCAGAGTTTGTATGAAATTTTTTTCCCACAGCCAACGGATTTCCGTAGTCACGAAGGACTAGTTCCGTTTACGGTCTGTCGGAAGAAAACACAGCTAGCCAGTACACACCCATCCTACCTCTCGATGCCAGGAATCACACTAGACATCGTCCAAGAAAAACTTTTGAGACGGGGAGATCACAATCTCGAATAGCATGGGATCAAATTTATATACGCGCGCTCTAAGGGGTGCCCCCCTCTCGGTCCCAACCGGAAACACCCATGCCCCCTGACCGGATGACTAGCTTTAATCCAGGGCCATGGAACCATCATCACGGCCTCTCCTTTTGGTGTGTACCAAGAAAGCGGTTTGCAACTTACTAAGCCATATTCCTTGCGGAAAACATGTGGTAGTACAGGGAAGGAAAAATGGAAGGAACTGGACCGATACGGGTTGACACTGAAGTCATATAGCCTGGCATAAGACTGGCATGCTACAACAGTGCCATCTTACGCATCCTCATGCCAACACATGGTCATGCATACTCACATCCATCCACTTATGGATTTTCGAAACTCACTTGCCTCAACGTTGCATGTAGCATGACATTCGTCGGTATGCTCATCAACATGCCATGAAACTACTTAATGCAAACATGTCAAAACAATCATCATATCAAAATTTCAAACATGCTTTCCTGGTTCAGAGTAGTCGGAGCCTAGCTCGGTGAAGTTCGCGGTCCCGTCACCTCCTTCGGTATCTACGGTATAAAGAAACATACGCGCTAACGTAAATACCGTGAGGTGCACAATATTATTCCAAATATTTTTCAAATAAATCTGATAAAAAACTAGACAAAATTCTAAGGAGGACAGAAAAAGAATCAATCAAAAATACTTTTTTGTTTAAAAGTATAAGGGTTTTAGTCCAGGGACTCATCTGTAATGAAACAGAAAGTTCCCAGGGGCTAACTTATAAAAACAGAAAACGCTTCGATTGAGAATACACCGGCCCAGAGGGGAGACGCATTTTGGCAGAAGACGTTTTCAGAAAACGGTTCATTTAAAAGATCAGAGAGGCTGACAGGCGGGTGCCGCCCGTCAGGTTTGAAATTTCAAAAGAGGCGGCAGAGCTCGACGGTGCCTGAGAGCCGCGGTGGTCGCTGGCGGCGATCCACGGCGAGGCAGGGGGATCGGAGGTTACCAACGTGTTCACCGTGTCCTTCCGCGTCGGTGGGTGGTGGTGGTGGTCGCCGGAGAGCACCACGTCGACAGCGGCCCTTGCTCCGGCGGACGGTGGTTCGGGCGTTGATGGAGCTCGCCGAGGAGGGCTGCAAGGATCGAATCGAAGTGGGGGTTAGCTCTCTGGTTGCTCGAGGAGGTTACTGAGGAAGTTTGGGCACCGGGGATGGTCTCACCGGAGTGAATCAAGACGGAGGCCGAGGCTGAACGAGGCGGCCGGAGTCGAGGAAGAAGGGCCCCTCGAGGCTCTTCCAGTTGCTGGGCGGGGTCCAGTGTGGTGGTGGAGGTGTGCGGGGGCGAGAGTGAGCTTGGGGATGCTATATATAGCCGACCCGAGGAGGTTGCCGAGAACGGGGTTCTCCGGCGAGGTGATTACGGCAGCGTTGTGGTTGCACGGGAGGGTTCAGAGGTTGAGCGTCGTCGTGGATGTTCCCTGGTTCCATTTAGGTGCTAACCGCAGCGGGATTTGGTTGCTTAGGGGGAGCTCGACGGAACGGGGCGGCGCGGGCCCGTCGGCGGCAGGGAGCGCGCTCTGTGCGTGTTGCGCCACGGCACGGTGCTCCATGCATGCGCTGGCGAGGAAATGGCCACGCGGAGCCACCAGGGGGTTTGGGTGGCGCCGAACGGCGTTATGCCGCCGTTCTGCTCCCTGTCGGCCGCTACGGTGGTTCGGCCGCCGCAAGACACGCTGGTGCAGGCGGGCCAGGGTGCCACCGACGCCAGGAACGCGCCAAGTGCGCGTGTGAGGCTCCAGACAAGCAAGCTAGGCCGTGAGCAACGTGCCAAGTGCACTGTGAGCATGTGACTGAATTTCTGACGAAGATCGACACTGAAACTCTGAACTTAACTGAAGATGAACAGAAACAGTGCATGCAAGGTGTTCGACGGAATGATCTAGGCATGTAGGGATTTTTCCTTGAGCTGGTTTTTGGTGGAGTGGCTTCTCATTGCAACTAGAGGTTGCCTGAATTTTTGTGGAATTTTTGGAGAAGAGGAGATATGAATTTCACCAAATTTAACAAATCTGGTCCAAACTTGTAGAGACTGTAATTTGAAATATTTGAAAAGGAGAGGAGTGAATCATGATGGTTCTAGGTTGTGGGTACCAAGGACTATCCAGGAGAGTTGGTTTGAGGTCAAAACTCAAATGCATCTTGGTACTTGCTTTGTAAATCCCTTAGGTTCATAATGAAAGACAGAATTGTTTTGGGAGATAAAATAAATGAAATAAAATTCAAAAACGGTTTGGACTTGATGGGACAGAGAATTTAGATTGTTCCAAAGTGGAGGGAGGGGTTTTGGGAGGTCTCTTCACATGAGGCAAAATAAAATCATGGGTGGTTCCAAAATGAGAGAAGCCCCAAAAAGTCCTAGGGTTTTCCTTTTAAATGAAAATAATCAAATTTAAAAAAATACATTTGAGAGGAGAAGAATTCAGAAGAAAAGTTTCCATAATTCAAACACCCAATTTGAAAAGGATGTAAATGAAAATCCTTGCCAAAGGTGAAAGTTTTTAAGAGAGAGGTTTTTCTGAAAATAAATTTAATGGCCTCTCTTCAAAAACCAACAAGGTTTTTGCTAAAAACCAAAAGAAAATTTTGGAGTGTCACAACACCTACCCCCTTAGGAAAAATCTCGTCCCCGAGATTTCAACTGATCCTTAAATAAGTGTGGATGCTCTGCCCGAAGAAAATCCTCTCTTTCCCAAGTTGCTTCACTTTCGGTGTGATTGCTCCACTGAACTTTGAAAAACTTGATGGTTTTCTGTCTGGTTCTCCTTTCATATTCTTCCAATATTTTCACTGGATGTTCCCGATAAGTGAGGTCTGGCTGTACTTCAATATTCTCATGGGATACTTGCTTCTCTGGGTTGCTTACGCACTTCCTTAATTGGGAGACGTGGAACACGTCGTGGATGTCGGACAATTCTTCGGTCATGTCCAACTGGTAGGCTACCGTGCCTCTGCGTGCCACTATGCAGAATGGTCCGATGAATCTTGGTGCTAACTTCCCCTTAATCTTGAATCGTTGCAGTCCCCTCATAGGGGATACTCGTAGGTACACAAACTCACCGGGTTCAAAATTGCCTCCACGATGTTTCTGATCGTAATAACTTTTCTGTCGGCTCTGAGATGTCTTAAGTCGGTCCCTGACTAGTTTGACCTTTTCCTCGGCTTCTTTGAGCATGTCTGGGCCGAAGATGCGGCTGTCACCGGTCTCTGACCAATTTAGCGGAGTACGACATCTCCGCCCGTACAAAGCTTCAAAGGGTGCCATTTGTAGGCTGGCTTGGTAACTATTGTTGTATGAAAATTCTGCGTATGGCAGGCTTTCCTCCCAACTGGCTCCATAAGTAAGGACACATGCTCTCAGCATGACTTCTAAAATTTGATTTACGTGTTCAGTCTGTCCATCGGTCTGGGGGTGGTATGCTGTACTGAAAGCTAGTTGGGTTCCCAGAGCCTGTTGCAGGTGATCCCAAAATCTGGAGACGAATTGTGTGCCTCTGTCAGATATTATAGTCTTCGGAACTCCATGTAGGCAGACGATACGAGAAAGATAAAGCCTGGCGAGCTTCTGAGTGGTGTGAGTTGTCTTTACGGGGATGAAGTGTGCTACTTTGGTAAATCTATCAGTGATGACCCATATGGCATCATGCCCATGTCGTGACCGAGGTAGCCCAACAATGAAATCCATTCCGATCTCGTCCCATTTCCACTCGGGTATCTTATTTGGTTGCAATAGTCCGGCCGGTTTCTGGTGCTCGGCCTTTATGCGTTGACATGAGTCACAACACGCAATAAACGTGGCTATGTCCCTTTTTATACCATGCCACCAAAATGTTTCCTGAAGATCTTTGTACATTTTTGTTCCTCCAGGGTGAATTGAATATGTGGCGGTGTGGCCTTCAGCCAAGATTTGCTCTTTAAGGTCATGGATATTTGGTACGCAAAGTCTATTCCCGTACCACAATATTCCCTGCTCATTGATAACGAATTCTGGGGCCTTGCCCAATTTCATCTTCCGTTTTATGCCTTCAATGCTTAAGTGTCCATGCTGAGCTTCTTTAACCTTCTCTATCAGTGTAGGTTGTATTTCCAAGTTTGACACACTCCCTTCGGTGACCACCATCAGATTGAGCTTAGTAAATTCCTGCTGAAACTCAGGTCTCAAGTTTGGCATGCTGTCGTTGTTCGGACTGGGGTTCCGACTTAGGGCATCTGCTACAACATTTGCTTTGCCTGGGTGGTAGTGGATTCCGACATCATAATCCTTTACTAATTCCAACCATCGTCGCTGCCATAAATTGAGCTCGGGTTGTGTGAAAATATACTTGAGGCTCTTGTGGTCCGTGTATATTTCACAACGATTTCCAAGTAAGAAGTGCCTCCATTCCTTGAGTCCATGAATGACTGCTGCCATTTCTAAGTCATGAGTGGGATAATTTTCCTCATGCTTGCGAAGTTGCCTTGAAGCGTATGCGACAACCTTGCCTTCTTGCATCAACACGCATCCGAGACCCTTTCTGGACGCATCACAATACACTTAAAAATTCTTGTGTATGTCTGGCACAATTAATACCGGTGCTGTCGTTAATTTCCGTTTTAGCTCTTGGAAACCTTTCTCGCAGGCTTCTGTCCATTCAAACTTCTTGTCCTTCTTGAGTAACTGCGTCATTGGCTTGGCTATGGTGGAGAATCCTTCAATAAATCTGCGGTAGTAACCTGCCATTCCTAGAAAACTTCGTACGTCCGTTACGCTGGCTGGTGGTTCCCAGCCAAGTACGGCCTTGACTTTTTCCGGGTCTACTGCAATACCTTCTTGGGTTAGTACATGGCCCAAAAAACCTACTTGTCTTAGCCAAAATTCACATTTGCTGAATTTGGCGTATAATTGATGTTTCCTGAGTTCTCCTAGCACAATTCGGAGATGTTCAGCGTGCTCGTCAGGTGTCTTGGAGTATATCAAAATGTCGTCGATGAATACCACCACGAACTTGTCCATGTATTTCATAAATACTTTGTTCATGAGGTGAACAAAATATGCGGGGGCGTTCGTTAGCCCGAATGGCATTACCGTGAACTCATATAGTCCATATCTGGAGGTGAAGGCTGTCTTGGGAATATCTTCCGTTCGTACTTTTAATTGATGGTATCCTGACCTTAAGTCAATTTTTGAGAACACTTTGGCCTGAGCGAGCTGATCAAATAAATCATTCATTCGAGGCATTGGATACTTGTTCTTGATTGTGACCATGTTAAGTGCTCGATAATCGATACACAACCTCAGTGTGCCATCCTTCTTTTTGGCAAATAATATTGGTGAACCCCAAGGTGAGGAGCTGGCTCGTATATACCCTTTGTCCAATAATTCCTTTATTTGCTTCTTCAATTCTACTAATTCGGATGGTGCCATTCTGTATGGTTTCTTGTATATGGGAGCGGTTCCTGGTGCTAGCTCAATGCTGAATTCTATCTCTCGGTCTGGTGGCATACCTGGTAGCTCTTCAGGAAATATGTCTGGAAATTCACATACCACCGGAACCTTGCTTAATTCAGAAATATCCACCTTATTCAATCTCGGTTGCCGGGATATTTTCCTCTCTTTGGCCGAAACTTTTATTGTCTTCCCGTGGTGGTGGATGAGGATTACGGTCCTGTTGAAGAAGTCAATAAAACCTTTGTTGGTGGTTAACCAATCCATCCCTAAAATGACGTCCAGCCCTTTATTTTCCAATACAATAAGGTTGGCGTGAAATTTCAATCCTTCAAACTCAATCATCACACATTGGCAGTAACTCTGGGTGACTTGCTTAATCCCAGGGGACTTGACGATCATTGATTTTTCCAAGGGAAGCATCGAAAAATTATTTTGCAAAGCAAAACTTTTCGAAACGAATGAGTGAGAAGCTCCAGAATCAAACAAAACCATGGCAGGTATTGTGTTGATAGGAAACGTACCGAGTACGATATCTGGGTTATTCTGTGCTTCCTCTCTGGTCACGTGGTTCAATTACCCTTCATGTGGTTGTTGTTGGGGTTGAAATTGTTGCGCTTGGGTGCTGAATTATTGCCACCGTTGTTTGGCTTCGGGGTCGAGTTCCTTGGCTTGGGGCACTGTTTGGCATAGTTCCCTTCTTCTCCACAAGCGTAGTAGGTCACGCCTGGGCGATATGTGAACTCCTTGTCCCTAGCATGGAAATTCTTGACTGGTCATGAGACATTTGTCGGGGTTTTGTGTGTACCACCTTTCTGAAAATCCGTCTTACTTCGGGGATTACGAGCATGATTTTTCTGGTCCCTCTTTCGCTTGCGGAAATCTTCCAGACTGCGCCTCTCATTTTCCAAGGTAATGGCCTTATCCACTAGCGTCTTGAAATCTGGAAAAGTGTGTATGACCAGTTGGCATTTAAGCGCGGGCGCCAGACCATACAGGAATTTTTCCATCTTCTTGCTTTCAGTCATATGCTCCTCACTGGCGTAGCGAGATAGCAGTGTAAATTGTCCGTTGTATTCTGACACTGTCATGGTCCTCTATTTGAGGTCATCAAATTCTCTCTTCTTGATTTTCATAAGACTTTTAGGAATATGCGCCCCACGAAAACCTTCCTTGAAATCTTCCCAAGTTATATTATTCTCGTTGGGGTGCATGTGTAGGAAATTCTCCCACCATGATGCAGCTGCTCCCGTGAGGTAGTGTGGTGCATATAGAACTTTTTCAAGGTCTGAACACTTTGCAATAATTAATTTTCTTTCCATGTCCCGAAGCCAGTCTTCGGCCTCAAGTGGTTTGTCGGTATGAGAAAATGTCTGGGGAGCGTCTTCTGTAGTTCAGACATCTTGGATTGCTGCTGATATTGTCCGTGGCGATTTCCCATATTGATGACCTGATTCATTATTTCCTGATGTTGTTGCTGACTCTGCTCATAAAGGCGGCACATTTGTGAAAGTGCCGTTTCACTGCCCTGTTGGCTCGACTGTCCCTGTGTAAAATTGTTGCTGGGTTGCGTATCACAATTTTCCTCTGGCGGAGTTGGCATGGAGCGCGTCCAAGGACGAGACATTTTTCACTCTGGGGACACATTTTGCAAAACTCATAAGAAAAGAAACTGAGTCGCAAAAATCAACAATTACACAAGAACGAGCAAGAAAATAAAAGGACACTCCAGGACTTTTGAAATAGGAATCGTTTGCGCATGGAGAAGGACTGCTCATACATATCTTACAGGCAGGCGGTAATTATACAATACATCACTCAGGATATGCTCACATAATCCTGACATGTTATTTAGGCTAGTGCACTTCTCCAGTTCCTACATGATGCGCAAACAAGCTACTTCTCACAACCTATGTACATGCCTTACAAGGCGGTACATCACATGACGGCTAAGCGTACTCAGTCAGAGATGCTGATGATCTCCTTGGCCCTGCCAAGGGTGAGGCGTAGCGAGGATGGGGACTCGACTTCCTCCTCGCTAATAGGCTCCATACGTGTAGTGCTGCACCGAGTAGATGGAGCAGTTGCCAGGGGCGGAACAACACGAACAGGAGTGGGCGCGAAGGGTGGTGCAGTGCGAGCTGGAGTGGGTGCGATGACTTGGTTGAACTCTTCGGTGGTAGGAAGGCGGCGAGTAGGTGCATAAGATGCTGAGGACGAGACAAAAGTCAGTGGCGGTGCGGTGGGCAGGAGCTCCCTCCTGTTGGCGGCACAGCCATGGACTGAGTCCATGCGGGCAGCCACGAAGTCGTCCACCAGGTTGTCGAAGGCTGCCTCCAGGGCCCGGAGATACTCAATAAGCATCTCAAAAGCCTCGTCTCGTTCTCCTCTGGGACAGGAGAATGCGTAGTGACATGTGTAAGGCACATGGCATGGAAGATAACGGTAACGACGAGCCTTCATCACGGGAAGGACATCCCTGAGACGAGCTATCGCCTCGCGGGCTTCCATCTACATAGCATGCCTCTCCGTAGGCATGGATCTTCCCAAGAACCGGAAGTGGCGTAACTCACCACGTCCTCCCTTGAATTGTACAGGCGGCCTGGTGCATGGTCAGACTGTCGTTGACTCGGTGCTGGCAGAGTGTGAAGACTGGGCGCACAGATGGCCCCATCGCGACCTGAACGATGAAGGAGAGAAGCTTGACGAACCCATCAGGCATGTTGGCGAAGGTCTGAGACTCGCAGCTGTTATCGGCCATCTACAAAAGTAGGCAAAAATTCTGAATGGTCAGATCATAAATTTATGCTGACTGTTAGAAAATGACTACATTTGCAAAAATAATAAATAGCTCTATTTTTGCTAATATCCGATTAGCGATCGCACCTAGTGGCTTCCTACAGTCAGCCTGGCTCTGATACCAAGCTTGTCACGACCGGTTTTCCAATAAAAATATTTATTGAGAGACTGATCTTTTGATGTCCAGTATGAGGAAAATCCTCCTTACTGGTAGACAAATTCTTGATACAATAAGACAGTAGCATAAAATATATTACAGGGTCGAGCTACGGTTGCTCAACCAAATTATTACAAGCACGCCAATAATTATACATAATGGCGGATATGACACAGTGGTGTGGAGGCATACTACTGACTCGAGGATAGGGTGGTGGCGGAAATCACAGCGGGGAGTGAGATACATGACTCTAAAACTGGCATCTCATCGAGCGTCGAGGTGAGGCTCAATGAATTTATTTGGTAGCGGAAGCGGATAAAATACAGTGACCAAATCCAGGGTCGTACGAGACTGAATGGGATTCCTCTAGGCGTCGGACTCGCTATCAAATTCTTCATCCATGAGATCGCCTTCGTCATCATCTGGCCAAACCAACAAGCCAGGTGAGTACTTTGAAAGTACTCGCAAGACAGTTCGGACGTAAGATATAACAAATGCATGCATGGATGCGTCATGATTAATTTACCAATGCACATTCAAAATTTAGCAAGCAATGTAAGTAAAAAGGAAATCGGCGGTAGTCCGCCTGAAATCCAACAAAAATAATAGGAAACTGATCGGGTGTCTGAAGCGACGCCTCGAAGGGTGAACAAATAAATAAAGATCATGCCATAGTCGGGCGTCTAAGCGACACCACGTAAAGGGCTTAAACTGAAAATGAAAGACATGCATGCCACAGTCGGACGTCGGGGTGACATCACAGAAAGGGCTTATATTGAAAGTAAATAACAGTACTGCCGCAGTCGGGCGTCTGAGCGACATCGCAGAAAGGGCTTTTACTGAAAGTAAATAATAACAATGCCACAGTCGGACGTCGGGGCGACATCACAGAAGGGGCTTATATTGAAAGTAAATAACAGTACTGCCGCAGTCGGACGTCTGAGCGACATCGCAGAAAGGGCTTTTGTCACAAGGAAAATAATACTCATAATAAATATTCGACTCATGATAATAAACGGGTTAGTCCATCATAGAATTAAACATTTAACCGGACTTAGCATTCATGAGATTCACTGGAGTCTCTGTCATCAAAACTGACATTTGTCAGGATAAGATAATACCGAACTTGGACATGGAATAGATGATTCAAAGGAATATATGACTCTGCAGAGTTTGTACGAAATTTTTTTCCCACAACCAATGGATTTCCGTAGTCACGAAGGACTAGTTCCGTTTACGGTCTTTCAGAAGAAAACACAGCTAGCCAGTACACACCCATCCTACCTCTCGATGCCAGGAATCACCCTAGACATCGTCCAAGAAAAACTTTTGAGACGGGGAGATCACAATCTCGAATAGCATGGGATCAAATTTATATACGCGCGCTCTAAGGGGTGCCCCCCTCTCGGTCCCAACCGGAAACACCCATGCCCCCTGACTGGATGACTGGCTTTAATCCAGGGCCATGGAACCATCATCACGGCCTCTCCTTTTGGTGTGTACCAAGAAAGCGGTTTGCAACTTACTAAGCCATATTCCTTGCGGAAAACATGTGGTAGTACACGGAAGGAAAAATGGAAGGAACTGGACCGATACGGGTTGACACTGAAGTCATATAGCCTGGCATAAGACTGGCATGCTACAACACTACCATCTTACCCATCCTCATGCCAACACATGGCCATGCATACTCACATCCATCCACTTATGGATTTTCGAAACTCACTTGCCTCAACGTTGCATGTAGCATGACATTCGTCGGTATGCTCATCAACATGCCATGAAACTACTTAATGCAAACATGTCAAAACAACAATCATATCAAAAGTTCAAACATGCTTGCCTGGTTCAGAGTAGTCGGAGCCTAGCTCGGTGAAGTTCGCGGTCCCGTCACCTCCTTCGGTATCTACGGTATAAAGAAACATACGCGCTAACGTAAATACCGTGAGGTGCACAAAATTATTCCAAATATTTTTCAAATAAATCTGATAAAAAACTAGACAAAATTCTAAGGAGGACAGAAAAAGAATCAATCAAAAATACTTTTTTGTTTAAAAGTTATAAGGGTTTTAGTCCAGGGACTCATCTGTAATGAAACAGAAAGTTCCCAGGGGCTAACTTATAAAAACAGAAAACACTTCGATTGAGAATACACCGGCCCAGAGGGGAGACGCATTTTGGCAGAAGACGTTTTCAGAAAACGGTTCGTTTAAAAGATCAGAGAGGCTGACAGGTGGGTCCCGCCCGTCAGGTTTGAAATTTCAAAAGAGGCGGCAGAGCTCGACGGTGCCTGAGAGCCGCGGTGGTCGCCGGCGGCGATCCACGGCAAGGCAGGGGGATCAGAGGTTACCAACGTGTTCACCGTGTCCTTCCGCGTCGGTGGGTGGTGGTGGTGGTCGCCGGCGAGCACCACGTCGACGGCGGCCCTTACTCTCGGCGGACGGTGGTTCGGGCGTTGATGGAGCTCGCCGAGGAGGGCTGCAAGGATCGAATCGAAGTGGGGGTTAGCTCTCTGGTTGCTCGAGGAGGTTACTGACGAAGTTTGGGCGCCGGGGATGGTCTCACCGGAGTGAATCAAGACGGAGGCCGAGGCGGAACGAGGCGGCCGGAGTCGAGGAAGAAGGGCCCCTCGAGGCTCTTCCAGTTGCTGGGCGGGGTCCAGTGTGGTGGTGGAGGTGTGCGGGGGCGAGAGTGAGCTGGGGATGCTATATATAGCCGACCCGAGGAGGTTGCCGAGAACGGGGTTCTCCGGCGAGGTGATTACGGCAGCGTTGTGGTTGCACGGGAGGGTTCAGAGGTTGAGCGTCGTCGTGGATGTTCCCTGGTTCCATTTAGGTGCTAACCGCAGCGGGATTTGGTTGCTTAGGGGGAGCTCGACGGAACGGGGCGGCGCGGGCCCGTCGGCGGCAGGGAGCGCGCTCTGTGCGTGTTGCGCCACGGCCGACGGTGCTCCATGCATGCGCTGGCGAGGAAATGGCCACGCGGAGCCACCAGGGGGTTTGGGTGGCGCCGAACGGCGTTATGCCGCCGTTCTGCTCCCTGTCGGCCGCTACCGTGGGCCAGGGTGCCACCGACGCCAGGAACGCGCCAAGAGCGCCTGTGAGGCTCCGGACAAGCAAGCTAGGCCGTGAGCAACGTGCCAAGTGCAAGTGAGCATGTGACTGAATTTCTGACGAAGATCGACACTGAAACTCTGAACTTACCTGAAGATGAACAGAAACAGTGCATGCAAGGTGTTCGACAGAATGATCTAGGCATGTAGGGATTTTTCCTTGAGCTGGTTTTTGGTGGAGTGGCTTCTCATTGCAACTAGAGGTTGCCTGAATTTTTGTGGAATTTTTGGAGAAGAGGAGATATGAATTTCACCAAATTTAAGAAATCTGGTCCAAACTTGCAGAGGCTGTAATTTGAAATATTTGAAAATGAGAGGAGTGAATCATGATGGTTCTAGGTTGTGGGTACCAAGGACTATCCAGGAGAGTTGGTTTGAGGTCAAAACTCAAATGCATCTTGGTACTTGCTTTGTAAATCCCTTAGGTTCATAATGAAAGACAGAATTGTTTTGGGAGATAAAATAAATTAAATAAAATTCAAAAATGGTTTGGACTTGATGGGACAGAGAATTTAGATTGTTCAAAAGTGGAGGGAGGGGTTTTGGGAGGTCTCTCCACATGAGGCAAAATAAAATCATGGGTGGTTCCATAATGAGAGAAGCCCCAAAAACTCCTAGGGTTTTCCTTTTAAATGAAAATAATCAAATTCAAAAAAATACATTTGAGAGGAGAAGAATTCAGAAGAAAATTTTCCATAATTCAAACACCCAATTTTAAAAGGATGTAAATGAAAATCCTTGCCAAAGGTGAAAGTTTTTAAGAGAGAGGTTTTTCTGAAGAAAAAAATTTAATGGCCTCTCTTCAAAAACCAACAAGGTTTTTGCTAAAAACCAAAAGAAAATTTCGGAGTGTCACACAACATAGCATGATCTATAGTGTTGGGTTCTATGGTAGGGTGCACCGACTGCAAATTAAATTTTTCTTACGCGCAGAACAACCAAGAACATGCTACGGGAGACGGACCACAGTTCGTTACCACTAGACGCGCAGTGCCGTGCAGCGGAAGAAGAGTTGGGGAAGCGCATCCACCTGGATCGTCTCCTCCTCGTCCGATCTCCCTTCTACAGGTTTGTGGAGCGGCGCAAGTGCACTGCCTCTAACGATATCCGTGCGCGCAGGAGGAACGTTGTGCGGCGGACTGCTAGCTCCGATCACACAACCGGCGGTGAGTGGAGATGTATATTCGCAACACATGCAAATCCTAGTGACAGCGCCGAAGCGATCAATCAAGTGAGTGTGCGGCACCTCCACTTTATATAGGCGTCCGTCGCCGGCTCAACACTTGGGACTTGCACGGACCCTAAAGCCCATAAGTCTACTCAATCACAATCCGAATACAGCTCGGATCACATCCGACCAGTGTCCTCGGATCCGACCTCGTAGGTTCCTTCCCTTAAGCGTGCGACCCCTTAGGTTCAACCCGGCTTGGTCGCAGTTCGGATCACCTCTGAACTACACAGTTGGTAGCGGCATCTAGAAAGGCATGCCGAACACCAAACAGACTATGAAGCTGGTTAGGCGAACTTGTAGATCATAATTCCGTTCCTTTTTCCACACGATATATGTTGTCGGGCTCAAGGCAGGTCTGTCATCCTTGTGCTACCCCGACCTCTTTCTCGTTCCAGTGATGCCGACCACAAACCGGATTATCTCATAATCCTTGTCGCATGGCCATGCTTATCCTGGTCGGATCACATGAGGGGCCCAAAGTATATCTCTCCTGATCGGAGGGGCAAATCCCATCTTGCTCGACCACGTCTCGTAGCATGGTTCTAGACAAACCCAAAACCTACCTTTATAACTACCCAGTTACGGAGTAGCGTTTGCTCGGCCCAAAGCAAGTCTGTCACCATACCGAGTACGTGCGTCAGCTTAGGTCTTAGGACATAGAACATATGTTGTACTCGGGACTCACAGATGACATATCGCTGCGTCTCATAGTTGGGTCTATCTGACTCGGACCTTATCTCGACTCGGATCCGACTACGTCGAATCCAACCAGATCCTTCCAAGTCCATATTATCCGGTTATGATCCAATGCTCCATGGATAGTGAGACCAAGCCATCGACCGCGTCCACACAGCCGTTTCGACTAGGCACCTTTTAGGACAGTCATCATACAATGCATAGTCCCACAAACATGTCATGTACTTGCTGATACACATCATTGATAATGTCCAAGGACCATATTTATTCATAAACACATAGGAAATATCATCATACATGATTGCCTCTAGGGCATATCTCCAACATGTAGAACATATGGCTGAGGCATAGGGAATGAATTTCACTCTCTCTATATATTCTGTCGTGGTCGGGTTTTGAGTCTTACTCAACTTCACACCTTGTAACACAGGTAAGAACCCTTTCTTTGACTGGTCCATTTTGAACTCCTTTAAAATCTTGTTAAGGTATGTGCTTTGTGAAAGTCCTATCAAGCGTCTTGATCTATCTCTATAGATCTTGATGCTCAATACATAAGCACCTTCACCTAGTTCTTTTATTGAAAAAATCTTATTCAAGTATCCTTGTATGCTATCCAGAAATTCTCTATCATTCCCGATCAATAATATGTCATCCACATATAATATCAGAAATGCTACAGAGCTCCCACTCACTTTCTTGTAAATACATGCTTCTCTGAAAGTCTGTATAAAACCATATGCTTTGATCACCTCATCAAAGCGTATATTCCAACTCCGTGATGCTTGCACCAATACATAAAGGGATCTGATATGTCTCCAACGTATCTATAATTTTGATTGTTCCATGCTGTTTTATTATCAATTTTGGATATTTTATAATCATTTTATAGTAATTTTATATCATTTTTAGTACTAACCTATTGACATACTGCCCAGTGCCAGTTTCCTGTTTTCCCATCTTTTTTACACCACAAAAAATCAATATCAAACGGAGTCCAAATGGCACGAAACTTTACGATGCTTTTTTATGGGCCAAAAGGAAGCAGATGGGCCCTGGTTGCACCTGGGGGTGCCCCGAGGGGGGCACATCCCACCAAGGTGTGCACAGGCCTCCTAGCACGCCCTGGTGGGTTGTGCCCACCTTGGATGCCCCCGGACCGCCTCTTTGCTCTATAAATACCCAAATATTCCCAAAACCCTAGGGGGGTCGACGAAATATTTATCCAGCCGCCGCAGAGTCTAGAAACACTAGATCCAATCTAAACACCATCACAGAGGGGTTCACCACTTCCATTGGTGCCTCTCCGGTGATGCGTGAGTAGTTCTTTGTAGACCATCAGGTCCGTAGTTAGTAGCTACATGGCTTCATCTCTCTCTCTCTTGATCCTCAATACAATGGTCTCTTGGAGATCCATATGATGTAACTCTTTTGCAGTGTGTTTGTTGGGATCGACGAACTTCGAGTTTATGATCAGATCTATGTTTTTATATCCATGAAAGTATTTGAGTTTCTTTGATCTATTTTATGCATGATCTCTTATAGCCAAGTATTTCTTCTCCGATATTTCGTTTTTGTCTGGCCAACTCAATCTATTTATCTTACAATGGGAACAGGTGCCCGGTAGTGGGTTCGATCTTACGGTGCTTGATCCTAGTGACAGAAAGGGAACCGACACATATGTATCGTTGCTACTAAGTTTAATAGACGAGATCTATATCTACCGCCATATAGATAAACGGATCTTGTATACATCATGTCATCGTTCTTATTGCATTACTCTGTTTTTCCATGAACTTAATACATTAGATGCATGCTGGATAGCGGTCGATGTGTGGAGTAGTAGTAGTAGATGCATGCAGGAGTCGGTCTATAATCTTGGATGTGATGCCTATGTAATGATCATTGCCTGTATATCATCATAATTATTTGAAGTTCTATCAATTTCCTAACAATAATTTTTTCACCCACCATTTGCTATTTTTCTCGAGAGAAGCCACTAGTGAAACCTACGGCCCCGGGTCCGATTTCTCATATATTTGCCTTTGCGTTCTACTTTTTCCTTGCTTTTATTTTCAGATCTATTAAACCAAAATTACAAAAATAATTTTCTGCACTTCATCTTATATGGCATTCCATCTATCAATATTTACAACTTTATCTCCCGTCACACGCGTTTCAGGCGTCGTTACCCAAAAGGGATTGACAACCCCTTTAACACGTCGGGTTGCGAGGTGTTGTTATTTGTGTGCATGGGCTGTTTACATTGTGTTGCTTGGTTCTCCTACTGGTTCGATAGCTTGGTTTCATAAGTGAGGTAAATACTCTGCCGTCGCTGTGCTACATCATCCCTCCCTCTTAGGGGAAATACCGATGTAGTTCCATCTGCCATCAAGGAGAATTTCTGGCGCCATTGCCGGGGAGGATCTTCAACATAACCAGGTTCCTAATCACAAATTTCATCTCCTTGAAATTTACATTATTCGCCATTTTCCACTCGTTTTCCTCTCCCTCATTTCACAAAAATTTGCCATTTTATTCGCCCTCGTTTTCGTTCGCCTTTTTTCTCATCAGATCTTTTGTTTGCTTGTGTTGCCATGTGCCTTCTATATGCTTGCTTCTTTGCTTGCTAAAAATCTATTGATATGGATCCCCATCCACTTGCTAATCTTTTTAAAAGATCCAATCATGATGAACCAATTGCTAGTGAGTTGAGTGCACTAGATTATCTTTATGAAGTTTTGCTTGAGAATCATGAATCTGAAAATTGTGATGAAGAAATTTATGAATTGATTCATGATAGCTCCTTGAATGAAAAGCATGATTGCAATAATTTTACTATAAATTCTATTAATTTCAATTGTGCTAATAATATGCAAAACCCAAAGCTTGGGGATGCTTGTTTTGTCATGTCCGCTACTTATTGCAATGATCATGATTGGAGTGATAATGTTTCTTATGATCTTGATATGAATATGTTTGCAATGATATTAAAAGTGGGTTCTAAAGAGTGTCAAATCTAGGTAAAAATAATCCATAATATTTGGAGAGTGTTCAATCTTGTGAAATTTTTGATAAAAGTTAGCTTGGAGAGGTCATGACTTTATTTGACGATAATCCCATTATTTTGGAAGAGTGTCAACGTTGCATGCGTGCGCATCATATAGAGAATATGTTATGTGATAGCTATATTGTTGAATTTGAATATGATCCCACATATAATTATTATGAGAGAAGAAAATATTGTTGTAGAAATTTTCATGGTACTAAATTACATCTCTTCTTGTTGAGATCGTCAATGTTTTATTCCTCTTCTTTGCATATGTTAGATATTTCTTGTCTTGATAAATTGTTTGCTTATAAAATTCCTATGCATAGGAAGTATGTTAGAATTAATTGCATTTGTCATGTGTTTCATGATGCTCTCTTTGTGTTTCAATTCTCATCTTTCATGTGAGCATCAATAATATCTTAAGCCTATCTTAATGGCTATAAAAAAGAGCTTGTTGGGAGGCAACCCAATGAATAAAATTTATTTTTGCTTTTTGCTTCCTGTTTTTGAGTGTTAGGACAATTATTGTACTGTTATGATTGTGTTTTTTGTGTTTTAATTAGTGTCTGTGCCAAGTAAATCCTTTAGAATCTTCTTGGGTGATAGTTGTTTGCTCTTGTCGAAAAAAATGAAAAGTTTGCGTCACGAAATTAATTTTCATTTTTCTACCAGAGAGTTATAAAATACCCATTCTACTTGCAGTTGATCAATATACAAATTTCTCAGGTCGTCCTAATTCCTCGGAGTTTTTTGAGTTACAGAAGTATTCGAAATAGTCAGATTGCTACATACTGTTCTGTTTTGACAGATTTTGTTTTCTTTGTGTTGTGTGATTATTTGATGAGTTTTTGCCATAGAAAAGTTTGAATATAGTAGATATAATACAAAAACAAAATATGAATTGCTTTGATACAACACTTATAGTAGTGGTTTATTATTATTATACTGGCGGATCTCACGAAGGCTTTGTTGAGTTTTGTGTGATTGAAGTTTTCTAGTTTTGGGTTATCTTACGATGGATGAAGAAAGGATGTAAGAGCCTAAGCTTGGGGATGCCCGACATCCATAGCTATTATTCAAGAATGAGAAACCATCTAATCTTGTGGATGCCCCCGAGTGGCATTCCCGCTTTCTTCCAACAACTATTAGTATTTTACTCGAGAATATATTTTTATTTGTCACATGATATATGTTTTTCTTGGAGCGTCTTGTATGATATGTGTCATCTCTTATTTTATTTTGTGTTTTAAGTCATCAATCCTTGCTGGACACACCTATTTTAGAGAGCCAAAATTATGTCATGACTTGTTAGAATTGCTCTCAATGCTTCACTTAAATCTTTTATGAGCTAGAACTTGCTCGAGTGCATCACTTATATCTTTTTGAGCAGAGTGTGCTTTGTTATTTTTGAAGAAATTCTCTCCTACTTCACTTAAATTATTTTAAGAGAAAGAAAATTTGTTATGCTCATGATCTTCACTTATATTTGTTTGAGCTTATGAGAAGCAACTCATGAAAATTAGTCCCAAAGTGATAGATATCCAAGAAGGATAAAGTAAAGAAAATTTCATGAAAATCATTGGACAAAATAAACTTGATTCTTAGTAATAGTTTTGAGATATGATGATGTGATATGTGAGTTATGTTGATGAGTAATTATTCTTTAGTAGGAATATTGTGGTTATGGTTTGTGATTCCCTATTCATGCACGATAGTCAATAATCATGCAGTGAAAATTATATCCTACTTGTGGTGCATTATTCGGTGTTAATTATTCTTAATTCTTGCTTATGAGATTATTCGTTTCTTGGTTGGTCGCTTCCGAATCTTTTGCTAGCCTTCACTTGGCACTAAGTATGACCTCTACTTGTGCATCCAAAATCCTTTAAACCATTTTTGCCACATGAGTCCACTATATCTACCTATATGCAGTATTATTTTGCAGTTCTAAGCAAATTTGCATGTGCTATCTCTAATTTTCAAAATAAACTTCTCTTTTGTGTGTTTGTTTCACTCGCGGAGTGGTGAGGGGTGGCTAATATTTTCCATGTTATGCTCAAGATGAGTGTTTATTCACTTGTCATTGCACGATAGTAAGGCAAAGGTATTAGGGATGCCCAGACACGAAATGCAAAAACAAAAATGAATTTACTTTATGTTGTAAAATAATAAATTCCTTGGAAAGTGTTGGTATGGATGGCACCCGTGGATGCGGCTAGCCATGGAAAGTGAAAGTTATGGTGGAAAAAGGAATAAACTTTATTTTCTGTTTGAGAACCTCCTATGGCATATCTAGCATGGAAAGTGTTCAGAACTCTAAGTCATTTTGGTTGGTGGGATGGATACACCTCCCAAAATGTTTTTGTCTCAAATTCTTTTGCTCTTTGCTCTGGCACATCTAGAAATCCCTACTTCCCTCTATGAAGGGACTTTCTTTGACTTTATGCATTTTTTTAAAATTTGAGTCTCCATCTTCTCTCATAAAAAGCACCAACTAGGAGGCACTATGATCATGTTCAAGTATTGGGTGTAGTTAATAATCGAGTGTGTTTCATGAATGGATCAATGTTTGACAATGATGGGCTAGGGATAACTTATTTTAGCGTTGATATTTTGAAAGACATGGTTGCTTGTTGATATGCATCAGTATCTAAATCATTATGTCAAAACTAGACTATTGCTTTAAATCACATAAAGTCCAAATGTCCATGCTATAAAGAAAAGAATATGATATGACTTGATGAACATCACTCCACATCAAAAATTCTGTTTTTTATCACTTACCTACTCGAGGACGAGTAGGAGTTAAGCTTAGGGATGTTGATACGTCTCCAGTGTATCTATAATTTTTGATTGTTCCATGCTGTTTTACTATCAATCTTGGATGTTTTATAATCATTTTATAGTCATTTTATATCATTTTTGGTACTAACCTATTGACATAGTGCGAAGTGCCAGTTCCTATTTTTTCCATGTTTTTTACATGACAGAAAATGAATATCAGATGGAGTCCAAATGCCACGAAATTTACAGAGATTTCTTATGGACCAGAAGGAACATGTTGGGCTCTAGTTGCACCTAGGGGGAGTCCCGAGGAGGGGACAACCCACCAGGGCGCACCCTGGTGGGTTGTGCCCACCTCGGGTGCCCCACGGGCCACCTCTTTACTCTATAAATACCCCAATATTTCCAGAACCCTAGGGGAGTCAACAAAATATTCATCCAGCCGCCGCAGAGTCCAGAACCACAAGATCAAATCTAGACACCATCTCGAATGGGGCTCACCACCTCCATTGGTGCCTCTCCAATGATGCGTGAGTAGTTCTTTGTAGACCTTCAGGTCCGTAGTTAGTAGCTAGATGGCTTCATCTCTCTCTCTCTATTGATTCTCAATATAATGGTCTCTTCGAGATCCATATGATATAACTCTTTTGCGTTGTGTTTGTTGGGATCGATGAACTTTGAGTTTATGATCAGATCTATGTTTTTTATGTCCATGAAACTATTTGAGTTTCTTTGATCTCTTTTATGCATGATCTCTTATAACCTCGTATTTCTTCTCCGATATTTGGGTTTTGCCTGGCCAACTCGATCTATTTATCTTGCAATGGGAAGAGGTGCCCAGAAGTCGGTTTGATCTTACGGTGCTTGATCTCATTGACAGAAAGGGAACCGACACGTATGTATCGTTGCTACTAAGGATAAAAAGATGAGATCTATATCTACTGCCATGTAGATAAACAGATCTTGTCTACATCATGTCATCGTTCTTATTGCATTACTCCGTTTTTCCATGAACTTAATACACTAGATGCATGGTGGATAGCGGTCGATGTGTGGAGTAATAGTAGTAGATGTAGGTAGGAGTCGCTCTACTAATCTTGGACGTGATGCCTATGTAATGATCATTGCCTGGATATCTTCATAATTATTTGAAGTTCTATCAATTGCCCAACAGTAATATTTTCACCCACTGTTTTCTATTTTTCTCGAGAGAAGTCACTAGGGAAACCTACGGCCCTCGGGTCTTATTTCTCATATATTTGCCTTTGCGATCTACTTTTTCCTTGCTTTTATTTTCAGATCTATTAAACCACAAATACAAAAATAATTTGCTGCACTTTATTTTATTTGGCCTTCGATCTATCAATATTTACAACTTTATCTCCCGTCACACGCTGTTTCTCGCGATGTTACCCGAAAGGGATTGACAACCCCTTTAACACATCGGGCTGCGAGGTGTTGTTATTTGTGTGCAGGGCTGTTTACGTTGTGTTGCTTGGTTCTCCTACTGGTTCAATACCTTGGTTTCACAACTGTGGGAAATACTCTACCGTCGTTGTGCTACATCATCCCTCCCTCTCCGGGGAAATACCGACGTAGTTCCAGCTGCCATTAGGATCGCTGGAGCTTGCACACTTTGTTAGCACCTTTAGGATCGACAAAACCTTGTGGTTGCATCATATACAACTCTTTTTAAGATATCCATTAAGGAATGCAATTTTGACATCCATTTGCCAGATTTCATAAAATGCGGCAATTGGTAACATGATTCAGACAGACTTAAGCATCGCTACGAGTGAGAAAATCTCATCGTAGTTAACACCTTGAACTTGTCGAAAACATTTATTGCGACAAGTCGAGCTTTGTCGATAGTAACACTATCAGCAGCGTCTATCTTTCTCTTGAAGATCCATTTATTCTCAATGGCTTGCCGATCATCGGGCAAGTCCACCAAAGTCCACACTTTGTTCTCATACATGGATCCTATCTCAGATTTCATGGCCTCAAGCCATTTATCGGAATCTGGGCTCACCATCGCTTCCTCATAGTTCGTAGTTTCATCATGGTCTAGTAACATGACTTCCAGAACAGGATTGCCATACCACTCTGGTGCGGAACATGCTCTGGTTGACCTACGAGGTTCGGTAGTAACTTGATCTGAAATTTCAAAATCATTATCATTAGCTTCCTCTCTAGTTGGTGTAGGCATCACTAGAACTGATTTCTGTGATGAGCTACTTTCCAATTCGAGAGAAGGTACAATTACCTCATCAAGTTCTACTTTCCTCCCACTCACTTCTTTCGAGAGAAACTCCTTCTCTAGAAAGGATCCATTCTTAGCAATGAAAATCTTTCCTTCGGATCTATGATAGAAGGTGTACCCAACAGTTTCTTTTGCGCATCCTATGAATACACACTTCTCCAATTTGGGTTTGAGATTATCAGTTTGAAACCTTTTCACATAAGCATTGCAACCCCAAACTTTAAGAAACAACATCTTTGGTTTCTTGCCAAACCATAGTTCATACGGTGTCATCTCAACGGATTTAGACGGTGCCCTATTTAACATGAATGCAACTATCTCTAATGCATAATGTAACGCCCTTGATGCGGCTATATCTCCTACATGTCGAAGCATGACTTAGAGGCATAACCGCATTGAAAGCAATGTCGCAAGTAAGGTAATCTTCACAACAACCCATGTAAATATATATAAAAGGGGAAAGGTTAGATAGTTGGCTTACACTCGCCACGTCACACAAATACATGAATAACATTACAATCATCCAATACACTCATGGTCTGACTACGGTACCAAAATAAAAAATCAACCCCAGCATGCGACACGGTCCCCGATCGCCCCAACTGGGCACCACTACTGATCATCTGGGAAAGACACATAATAACGATGAGATTCTTCATCGAACTCCCACTTGAGCTCAAGCGCATCGTCTGGAGCGGTATCATCGGTCCCTGCATCTGTTTTGGAAGTAATCTATGAGTAACAGGGACTCAGCAATCTCGCACCCTCGCGATCAAGACTATTTAAGCTTATAGGTAAGGCAAGGTAATATGTGGAGCTGCAGCACTCGACTAGCATATATGGTGGCTAACCTGTTCGCAAAAGAGAGCGAGAAGAGAAGGCAAAAGCACGGTCGAACAACTATGATCAAGAAGTGATCCTAGAACAACCTAAGTCAAGCATTACTCCAACACCGTGTTCACTTCCCGGACTCCGCCGAGAAGAGACCATCACGGTTACACATGCGGTTGACTCATTTTAATAAAGTTAAGTTTCATGTTATCTACAACCGGACATTAACAAATTTCCATCTGCCCATAACCGCGGGCACGGCTTTCGAAAGTTCAAATCCCTGCAGGGGTGTCCCAACTTAGCCCATCACAAGCTCTCACGGTCAACGAAGGATATTCCTTCTCTCGAGACATTCCGATCAGACTCGGAATCCCAGTTTTACAAGACATCCTTAACAATGGTAAAACAAATCCAGGAACACCGCCCGAATGTGTCGACAAATCCCGATAGGAGCTGCACATATCTCGTTCTCAGGGCACACTCAGATGAGACATCCTATGAGTAAAACCAACCCTCAACTTGCCCCGAGGTGGCCCCGCAGTCTACTCGGTCGGACCAACACTCAAAGGAGCACTGGCCCAGGGGGGTTTAAATAAAGATGACCCTTGGGCTCCGGAAACCCAAGGGGAAAAGAGGCTAGGTGGAAAATGGTAAAACCAAGGTTGGGCATTGCTGGAGGAGTTTTATTCAAGGCAAACTGTCAAGGGGTTCCCATTATCACCCAACCGCGTAAGGAACGCAAAATCCGGGAACATAACACCGATATGACGGAAACTAGGGCGGCAAGAGTGGAACAAAACACTAGGAAAAAGGCCGAGCCTTCCACCCTTTACCAAGTATATAGGTGCATTAAGATAACAAGATAATATAGTGATATCCCAACAATAAACAATGTTCCAACAAGGATCAATCTCCAATCTTCACCTGCAACTAGTAATGCTATAAGAGGGGCTGAGCAAAGCGGTAACATAGCCAATCAACGGTTTGCTAGGACATGGTGGGTTAGAGATTTGATATGGCAATTTGGGAGGCATGATAAGCAAGTCGTAGGCATCGTAGCATAGGCATAGCAAAAGAGCGAGCATCTAGCAAGCAAAGATAGAAGTGATTTCGAGGGTATGATCATCTTGCCTGCAAAGTTGTCAGAGTTGACTTGATCCTCGTAAGCAAACTCAACGGGCTCCTCATTCACGAACTCGTCTCACGGCTCTACCCAAAAATACAAACAAGCAAAAGGAACACAATCAACCACGTGCAATGCTCGAACAACGTGATGCAAACATGGTATGATATGTGGGATGCGGTATGCGATGCATATGCAAGATTTGCAAAGGAATGATTGAACCTGGCCTCAACATGGAAATCCAAGAGTGCCACTGGAAAGGTGAGGTGATTTCGGTTGAAAACGATATAAAGATCACCGGAATCGGATGCACGGTTTGGAAATGGCAAGCAAAACAAATATGGCACCGGTCTGCGATAAACAGCAAGTAGCCAACTAAATGCAACAAGATAAATATGCTACAGCACTCAAACATGGCAACAAAATACATGGCAGTGATCCACTCAAGATTCTTTACAAAAGATGAACACTGTGCTACGGCTAATTCACTCATTAACAGGTTCAAACAAGCATGGAAAAAGAGCAAATGATAACAGGTTTCAGACTTAGTGAAATTAACACAAGTCTGGAATTTAACATCAGGTAGCATATTTAGAGCATGAAAACTACAAGCTACAGGAACTTAACATGGAAAATCAAGGCATGCCATGAAGCTACTCAAAGCACTTAACAAAAGTCCCTTAGTGACCTTGAGCCAAGAGGGATCAGAAAATACAATTGCAAGCATGTGAACATGGCAAAAACATAATCAGATTACAGACTTAGTGAAAAACTGGAGCATGCAAATCTGTTAACAAGTAGGCATGTTTACGAGCTCGATGCACTCACTACGGAGCATGGCATGACAAACCAAGCATACACCCATCAAGAATACATGGCATAGAAGTTAGACATGGCAAGAACAACAACATAGCATGCGCAGATCAATAGCAACATCCTCGGCAAAATCGCTAACAAGTCAACAATCTGCCAGGATTCACGAAATAGCGAAAGTAGAGCTCGATTGACTCAAGCTAGGGTGCTCCATAAATGCAAACAAATACATGGATGGATAGAGCACCACAATGGCAACAAATCATCCTTACTGATCATCCTCAAAAGAGGCACGGATCACTAGGAAACAACATGAACATATGGCATAACGACAAAAATAGATCAATGACTGAAATTCTAAGTCCCTGAAATCAGCATTACCGATTGCACTACTTTGCAAGCTTGTGCTAGTCACCACACATATCACAAAAATACATGGTAAGCACCTCTGTAAAGATGGCATGACATATAACAAAACTCATGAAGAGCTTAGGAGCATATCATGCACACATTAATCATGGCAAAAAAGACAAATAGCTATTTGATGAAACAGATCTGCCAAGTTTATCACATAGCCCTCTTCCAAAAGCATTTCGGGCATAAAGATGAGCTCAAATGAAAATTATGCAATAAGATGAAATGATGTACTCGTTGAGACGAACATTTTGATATGCCACACGCACAAATCGGATCTATGATGAGATAGTTATGGCATGCGGAAAAATGCAAATAATCTAGGGTTTGGGAATGAAAAGTCAACCGCGAAGTCAGATCCAGATCCAGATCGGGATCGCACGGAAAACGATGACCGCCGAAGGGAGCTCGCCGGAACGGAGGCACAGTGGCTGGAGTTGAACTTGGCGCCGGAGTGGAGGGGCTCGCCGGCCGAAGCTCACCGGCGTCGGCGCGAGCGGCGAGGGGCGACGAGGTGGCGGTGGTGCGGCGCCGGAGTTGAGCGGAGTTCCGTTGGTGACGGCCGGCGTCGAGGTGGCGGCGCCGGAGCGGCGAAGGGCAGCGAAGGCGGCGCGGGGCGTGCGACCGGCCGGCGGGGTGCGCTGGGTGCCAAACCATAGTTCATACGGTGACATCTCAACGGATTTAGACGGTGCCCTATTTAACATGAATGCAACTATCTCTAATGCATAACCCCAAAATGATAGTGGTAAATCAGTAAGAGACGTCATTGACTGCACCATATCTAATAAAGAACGGTTATGACGTTCGGACACATCATTACACTGTGGTGTTCCAGGTGGCTTTAGTTGTGAAACTATTCCACATTGTTTTAAATGAAGGCCAAACTCGTAACTCAAATATTCGCCTCCACATTCAGATCGTAGAAACTTTATTTTCTTGTTACGATGATTCTTCACATTACATTGAAATTCTTTGAACTTTTTCAAATGTTTCAGACTTGTGTTTCATTAAGTAGATAAACCCATGTCTGCTCAAATCATCTGTGAAGGTCAAAAAATAACGATACCCACCGCGAGCGTCAACACTCATCAGACCACATACATCTGTATGTATTATTTCCAATAAGTCAGTGGCTCACTCTATACTTCTGGAGAACGGAGTTTTAGTCATCTTACCCATGAGGTATGGTTTGCAAGCATCAAATGATTCATAATCAAGTGATTCAAAAGTCCATCCGCATGGAGTTTCTTCATGTGCTTTACACCAATATGATCTAAACAGAAGTGCCACAAATATGTTGCACTATCAATATCAACTTTGCATCTTTTGGCATCAATATTATGAACATGTGTATCACTACGATCGAGATTCTATAAGCCATTTACACTAGGTGTATGACCAAAGAAGATTTTATTCATATAAACAGAACAACAATTATTCTCTGGCTTAAAAGAATAAACGTATTTGCAATAAACATGATCCAATTATATTCATGATCAACGCAAACACTAAATAGCATTTATTTAGGTTCAACACTAATCCCGTAGGTAGAGGGAGTGTACGATGCTGATCTTATCAACCTTGGAATCACTCCCAACACACATCATCACCTCGCCCTTAACTAGTCTTTGTTCATTTTGCAACTCCTGTTTTGAGTTACTAATCTTAGCAATTGAAACGATATCAAATACCCTGGGGTTACTATGAACACTAGTAAAATGCACATCAATAACATGTATATCAAATATACATTTTTTCACTTTGCCATCCATCTTATCCGCCAAGTATTTGTGGTAGTTCCGCTTCTAGTGACCATTCCCTTTGCAGTAGAAGCACCCAGTTTCAGGCTTAGGTCTAGCTTTGGGTTTCTTGACGGGAGTGGAAACTTGCTTATCATTATTCTTGAAGTTCCCTTTCTTTTCCTTTGCCCTTTTTCTTGAAACTAGTGGTCTTGTCAACCATCAACACTTCATGCTTTTTCTTGATTTCTACCTTCGCTGATTTCAATATCGAGAAGAGCTCGGGAATCGTTTTCATCATCCCTTGAGTATTATAGTTCATCACGAAGTTGTAGTAGATTGGTGATAGTGACTAGAGAACTCTGTCAATCACTATCTTATCTGGAAGATTAACTCCCACTTGATTCAAGTGATTGTACTACCCAGACATTCTGAGTACATGCTCACTGGCTGAGCCATTCTCCTCCATCTTGTAGGCAAAGTACTTGTCACAGGTCTCAAATATCTCGACATGGGCATGCGTCTAAAAACCAATTTCAACTCTTGGAACATCTCATATGCTCCGTGGCATTCAAAACATTTTTGAAGTCATGGTTCTAAGCCGTAAAGCATGGTGCACTAAACTATCAAGTAGTCATCATACTGAGCTTGTCAAACATTCATAACGTCTGCATTTGCTCCTGTAATAGGTCTGTCACCTAGCCGTGCATCAAGGACATAATTCTTCTTTCCAATAACAAGGATAATCCGCGGATCACAGACCCAGTCCGCATCATTGCTACTGTCATCTTTCAACTTAGTTTTCTCTAGGAACATATCAAAATAAAACAGGGGAGCTATACGCGAGCTATTGATCTATAACATATATATGCAAATACTATCAGGACTAAGTCCATGATAAATTAAGTTCGGTTAATCATATTACTTAAGAACTCCCACTTAGATAGACATCCCTTGAGTCATCTAAATGATCACATGATCCATATGAACTAAACCTTTTCCGGTCATCATGTGAGATGGAGTAGTTTTCAATGGTGAACATCTCTATGTTGATCATATCTACTATATGATTGATGTTCGACCTTTCGGTCTCCATTGTTCCGAGACCATGTCTGGACATGCTAGGATCGTCATGTTTAACCCGAGTATTCCGCATGTGCAAAATTGTCTTGCACTCGTTATATCAGAACATAGAGCTTATCACACCCGATCATCACGTGGTGCCTCGGCACGATGAAGTGTCGCAATGGTGCATACTCAGGGAGAACACTTATACATTGAAATTTTAGTGAGGGATAATCTTACAATGCTACTGTCGAACTAAGAAAAATAAGATGCATAAAAGATAAACATCACATGCAATAAAAATATGTGACATGCTATGGCCATCATCATCTTGTGCCTTTGATCTCCATCTCAAAAGCACCGTCATGATCTCCAAGGTCACCGGCTTGACACCTTGATCTCCATCGTATAGTCGTGGTCGTCTCGCCAACTATTGCTTCTACAACTATCGCTAACGCATAGTGATAAAGTAAAGAAATTACATGACATTTGCATTTCATACAATAAAGCGACAACCATAAGGTACCTGCAGTTGCCGATAACTTTTACAAAACATGATCATCTTATACAATAATGTATATCACATCATGTCGTGACCATATCACATCACAAGATGCCCTACAAAAACAAGTTAGACATCCTCTACTTTGTTGTTGCAAGTTTTACGTGGCTACTACGGGCTTCTAGTAAGAACTGTTCTTACCTAGGCATAAAAACCACAATGGCGATTTATAGAATTTGCTCTTTTAACCTTCGACAAGGACCAGCCGCAGTCAAATCCAATTCAACTAAAGTTGGAGAAACAAACACCCGCTAGCTACCTTTATGCAAAACTACTTGCATATCTCTTGATGGAACCAGTCTCATGAACGTGGTCATGTAAGGTTGGTACGGGCCGCTTCATCCAACAATACCGCCGCATCAAATTAAGACATTGGTGGTAAGCAGTATGACAATCACCGCCCACAACTCTTTGTGTTCTACTCGTGCATATCATCTATGCATAGACCTGGCTCGGATGCCACTGTTGGGGAACGTAGCATGCAATTTCAAAACAATCCTACGCTCATGCAAGATCTATCTATGAGATGCATAGCAACGAGAGCGGGGACTGAGTCCACATACCCTTGTATACCGAAAGCAGAAGCGTTTGACAACGTGGTTGATGTAGTTGAACCTCTTCTCATTCCGACCGATCAAGCACCATACGTACGACACCTCCGAGTTCTGCACACGTTCAGCAGGATGACCTCCCTGGAGCTCTTGATCCAACAAAGTTTCAAGGGAGAGTTCCATCAGCACGACGACGTGGTGACAGTGATGGTGAAGTGATCCGCGCAGGGCTTCACCTAAGCACTACGAAGATATGACCAGAGGTGTAAACCGTGGAGGGGGGCACCGCACATGGCTAACAATTGTTGGTTTGTGTTCTAGGGGTACCCCCCTTCATATATATAGGTTGGAGGGAGGAGAGGCAGCCAAGGGGGCACCCCAATCCTACTTGGGGGGGTCCTACTTGGTGTCCTCCCAATTCGGCATGCCCCCTTTCCTATTCCTATTCGGAGTAGGAAGGGAAGAGGGGGACGGGGAAATCCTATTCCCCTTTTCCTTTCATCCTTCCCCTTTTCTACTCCAATTTGGCCAGCCCATATGGAAGGGTTGGGCTGGTCTATCCCCCTCTTGGCCCATTAAGGCCCATGTAGTTGCCGGGGGGATGCCCAGAACCCCTTCCGGTGACCCAATTTGCACCCGGTACCCCTGGAAGACTTCCCGTGTCCGAATATCATCGTCCAGTATATGAATATTGACCTCTCGACCATTTCGAGACTCCTCGTCATGTCCATGATCTCATCCGGGACTCCAAACAACATTCGGTCACCAAATCACATAACTCATATAATAAAAAATCATCATTGAACATTAAGGGTGCGGACCCTACGGGTTCGAAAAATATGTAGACATGACCGAGACACCTCTACGATCAATAACCAATAGTGGAACCTGGACGCTCATATTGGTTCCCACATATTCTAAGAAGATCTTTATCAGTCGTACCGTAATGACAACGTACATTATTCCCTTTGTCATCGGTATGTTACTTGCTCGAGATTCAATCATCGGTATCCCCATACCTAGTTCAATCTTGTTACCGGCAGGTCTCTTTACTTGTTCTGTAATGCATCATCCCGCAACTAACTCATTAGTCACATTGCCTGCAAGGCTTATTATGATGTACATTACTGAGAGGGCCCAGAGATACCTCTCCGATACTTGGAGTGACAAATCCTAATCTCGATCTATGCCAACCCAACAAACACCTTCGGAGATACCTGTAGAGCATCTTTATAATCATCCAGTTACGTTGTGATGTTTGATAGCACCCAAGGTATTCCTTCGGTATCCGAGAGTTGCATAATATTATAGTCAAAGGAATAAGTATTTGACATGAAGAAGGCAATAGCAATAAACTTTTAGTGATCATTATTCTAAGCTAACAGATGGGTCTTCCCCATCACATCATTCTCCTAATGAGCTGGTCCCGTTCATCAAATGACAACACATGTCTATGGTTAGGAAACTTAACCCGCTTTGATTAACAAGCTAGTCTAGTAGAGGCTTACTATGGACATGGTGTTTTGTCTATGTATCCACACATGTATCAAGTTTCCGGTTAACACAATTCTAGCATGAATAAAAAACATTTATCATGATATAAGGAAATATAAAATAAGAACTTTATCATTTCTTGTAGGACATATTTCCTTCAGATAAGATGACCTTGGATGATCTCGATTAGGGAAATGAATATATTGTTCTAATATTGTTCTTATGTTGTAATGTGTTGTTTTCATGTAGCAATCGTATTGTGATGTTATAATATATTTATGTGCCTGATATGAAATTGGCAAACGGTTGTTTGATATGAAATATGAATTTGCGTAATACTGTAAATATTAATTATAAATAATAAACCTGCTAAATGTGTCATGGAACTTTGCAAAAGGTTCTAGCAGTAAAAGCGCTTGTGATGGATAGCCCAATGCCACACGGTTTTCTTCATCAAATCGTGTGTGATGTAGTTGATAAGAGCAAACAGTTAACCAAGGCAGAGAGTGTGTGATAGTTACACCTTTCACACACGAGCCTACACATAAAATTGTGTGGGATGTACATACAAACGGAAATGTTTTCCCTAGATTGAGTGTGTGGGATGTACATAAGACGAAAACATTTTCCTTAGATTTACTGTGTGGGATGTACATAAGAACAAAAACGTATTCCTTGGATTGACTGTGTGTGATAAGCCTTGCAATAAATGTGACTAAAGAGTTAGTTGTGGGATGATGCATTATGGAACGAGTAAAGAGACTTGCCGGTAATGAGATTGAACTAGGTATGAAGATACCGACGATCGAATCTAGGGCAAGTAACATACCTATGACAAAGGGAATAACAT
Organism: Triticum urartu; assembly: GCF_003073215.2. Classification (NCBI taxonomy): domain Eukaryota; kingdom Viridiplantae; phylum Streptophyta; class Magnoliopsida; order Poales; family Poaceae; genus Triticum; species Triticum urartu. The sequence continues at coordinate 148,624,798 of NC_053026.1, read as the reverse complement.
ATGTTGTTATGCGGTTTGACCGATAAAGATCTTCATAGAATATGTAGGAGCCAATATGAGCATCTAGGTTCCGCTATTGTATATTGACCGGAGATATGTCTCGGTCATGTCTACATAGTTCTCGAACCCGTAGGGTCCACACGCTTAACGTTCGATGATGATTTGTATTATGAGTTATGTGTTTTGGTTACCGAAGTTTGTTAGGAGTCCCAAATGAGATCACAGACATGATGAGGAGTCTCAGAATGGTCAAGAGGTAAAGATTCATATATTGGAAGGTTGTATTCGCACGTCGGAATGGTTCCGAGTGATTTAGGTATTTTTCCGGAGTACCAAGGGGTTACCGGAACCCCCTGGGGCAATATTGGGCCTACATGGGCCATGGGGGAGAGGGGAGGCAGCCCACAAGGGGTAGTTGGGCCCCCTCCCTATAGGGAGTACGAATTGGATTAGTGAGGGGGGCGCGCCCCCTTTCCTTCTCCTCTTCCTCTCCCTTCCCTCGTCCCCCCTTCCGGAAAATGGAAAGGGAGCCAAACTAGGATTGGTAATCCTTGTTGAACTCCCCCCTTTGGCGCGCCCCCTAGGCCGGCCACCTCCTCCCCTCATCCTTTATATACGGGGGCAGGGGCACCCCAAACGCACATCAATTGTTCCTTAGCCGTGTGTGGTGCCCCCTCCAGAGTTTACCACCTTGGTCATATTCTTGTAGTGGTTAAGCGAAGCCCTGCGCGGATCACATCACCAACACCATCGTCTCACCGTCGTGCTGACGATACTCTCCCTCGAACCTCTATTGGATCAAGAGCTCGAGGGACATCATCATGCTGAATGTGTACTGAACACGAAGGTGTCGTACGTTTAGTACTTGGATCGGTTGGATCGTGGAGACGTTCGACTACATCAACTGCGTTACATAATGCTTCCACTTTTGGTCTACGAGGGTACCTAGACACACTCTCCCATCTCGTTGTTATGCTTCTCCTAGATAGATCTGGTGTGATCGTAGGAATTTTTTGAATTACTACATTCCCCAACGGAACCGACCAGCGTTGTCCGGTCGAAGTTTTCCTTACGACCTCAAACGATGTGTATAGAGTTCCCAAGTCCACTTCATCGGATGGTACTATGCTTGGTACACCCGACGACGGTGCCTGCCGCATCAAAGCCTACCCCTCCGGTCAGCTCTAAGCATGGCCCCCGACACATCTTATAAACACCAGAAACAAGTTGTAAGTCCTGGACATAGACCAGGGTGATTAATAAAGTCGAGCAGGGTCATAATTGAGGGCCCAATGTGCGGTAGTAGTTGTTCTTGGATAACATACACACAACTCAGTCCTTAAGGACGACCTCAATGAGACAACCCACCATGTACTCTGATGCGGGTTGAACTACGTTGGTATTTACCCAAAGAGGAAGGGATGCTGCAACACACCTATGATATTTATTTCCCTCAGTGATGAGACCCAGGTTATCGAACCAGTAGAAGAACCACGTAACACTATGTAAACGGTACCTGCACACAAAGAACAAATACTTGCAACCCGATGTAAAAGAGGGGTTGTAAATCCCTCCCGGGTAAAAAGATAGATAAAATTATAGTAGATTGGATAAATAGATCTCACGCGAACATGAGATAAAATAAATAACAAAAAATTGCAGCAAGGTATTTTTGGGTTTTTCGATTAATAGATCTGAAAATAAAAGCAAATAAAAATACATCTGGAAGGCAAATATGATAAAGAATAGACCTGGGGGGGCGTAGATTTCACTAGTGGCTTCTCTCGAGAAAGATAGCATACGGTGGGTAAACAAATTACTGTTGGGCAATTCATAGAACTTCAAATAATAATGACGATATCCAGGCAATGATCATTATATAGGCATCATGTCCAAGATTAGTAGACCGACTCCTGCCTGCATCTACTAGTATTACTCCACACATCGACCGCTATCCAGCATGCATCTAGTGTATTAGGTTCATGGAGAAGTGGAGTAATGCAATAAGAACGATGACATGATGTAGAAAGATCTATTCATGTAGGAATAGACCCCATCTTGTTATCCTTAATAGCGACGATACATACGTGTCATTTCCCCTTTTGTCACTGGGATTGAGCACCGTAAGATCAAACCCATCACAAAGCACCTCTTCCCACGGCAAGAAAAATCGATCTAGTCGGCCTAACTAAGCCAAAGATTCAAAGAATAAATACGAGGCTATAAGCAATCATGCATATAAGAGATCAAAACTCAAATAACTTTCATGGATAAAATAGATCTGATCATAAACTCAAAGTTCATCGGATCCCAAGAAACACACCGTAAAAAGAGTTACATTAAATAGATCTCCAAGAGACCATTGTATTGAGAATCAAAAGAGAGAGAGGAAGCCATATAGCTACTAACTACGGACCCGTAGGTCTACAATGAACTACTCACACATCAGCGGAGAGGCACCAGTGAGGATGATGAACACCTACGTGATGATGTCTAGATTGGATATGTGGTTTCTGGAACTTGCGGTGGCTTGAATTGTGTTTATTTGACTCCCCTAGGGTTTATGGAATATTGTTGTATTTATAGAGCAAAGAGGTGGTGCGGGAGGCGACCAATGTGCGCCTAGGTGGGTTGTACTCCCCTCGGAGCACCCGTCTGGTACTTCCTTGCGCAGGCGCGCCCTGGTGGGCTTTTCTACCCTCGGAGCCCCCCTCTGGTACTTCCTTGGCCCAACTTGTGTCTTCTGGTCCACAAAAAATCTCCAAAAAGTTTCGCTGCATTTGGACTCCGTTTGGTATTGATTTTCTGCGAAGTAAAAAACAAGCAAAAAACAACAACTCGCACTAGGCACTACGTCAATAGGTTAGTCCCAAAAAATGATATAAAGTTGCTATAAAATGATTGTAAAACATCCAAGAATGATAATGTAACAACATGGAACAATCAAAAATTATAGATACGTTGGAGACTTGTCAGCATCCGCAAGCTTAATTCCTACTCATGCTCGAGTAGATAAATGATAAAAACAGAATTTTTTATGTGGAATGCTGCCTAACATGTTCATCACATATTCTTTTCTTTGTAGCATGGACATTTGGACTTTTATATGATTCAAAGCAATAGTCTAGTTTTGACATGAAGATTTCAATACTCAAGCATATCAACAAGCAACCATGTCTTTCAAAATATCAACACTAAAGCAAGTTATCCCTAGCCCATTATGCTCAATCATTGATCCATTCATGAAACACACTCGCATATTAGCTATACCCAATGCTGAAGTACGATCATAATGCCCCTTAGTTGGTGCTTTATAAGAGAAGATGGAGACTCAAAATAAAAATTTCATAAAGTAAATAGAAAGGCCCTTCGTAAAGGGAAGTAGGATTTGTAGAGGTGCCAAAGCTCAAAACGAAAAAGATAGAGATAAAACATTTTGGGTGGCATGCCTTTTCTGTCAACTTAGTTCCCAATACTTTCTATGCTAGATATATCATGGGCGGTTTCCAAACAGAAAATAAAGTTTATTCCTTTTTCCACCATACTTTCACATTCTACGGCTAACCGAATCTACGGGTGCCGTCCATACCAACACTTTCCAAGGTATTTATTATTTGACAACATAAAGTAAATTCATTTTCATTTTGGAACTGGGCATCCCTAATACCTTTGCCGTACTCTCGTGCAATGACAAGTGAATAAACCCTCATCTTGAGAATAACACATCTAGCATGCAAAAGTATCAGCCACCCCCACTACTGCAGGATGCTGCTAACGCGACACTATGATCAGAGACCCTTCGACGAAACAATGTGCGATGCAATAATCGCAAATGGTAGTGTAAAATAACCGTTAAAAAGGTACAAACCATTTGCGATGGCGGGCACATCAAACATGGTTCAGATTTTAGTTGTGTGTGTGATGCTGGGCATACGATTGATCCATACGAAGTGTTTGCGATTAGAAAGAACAACAGAAACGGGCGGCCATATCAAAGTGTGTGTGATATACGGCATACAGTTCGCTTCGATGAACTGTTTGCGATGATCGAGGTGAACACAAACGATTCGGCGTAACAAGATGTGTGTGATACCCGACAAACATGTCGGTAATCAGAATTGTGTGCGATCATTATAGACAGCCCATACAGTCTTTTTTTGTGAATTGTGTGCTCGTCAGGGCACATAGTTCAACAAAACACTATGGGAGATAATGTACAAGATCTCTGTCGAATACGTATTACTAATCGTCTACGATGAGATTGACAGGATAAACAGAGATAACAAATTAATATGAGCAAATGGAAATAGAGATATGTACAGTCTGCTTAATTTAGTTCGTCTTGTTATTGTTGTTGGATGGCCCCGCGACATCGTCTTGGCGAGGACGCTTCTTGCCACTGATGGTTGGCTTTTCATCACCACCGCCATAGACATCATCGTTGCTGTCATTGTCGTCCTATTTGTTCGACCATTCCTCCTCATCATCATCGTCGTCCTCTTCTCCGTCCTCCGACGGCTCCTCGTCCATCTGGTTGTCGTCTAACGACGCTGGAGGCAGCGTCCCTTCCATGATCCAGATATAATCGAGGTCTGGGCTAGACACCAAACTAATGGAAGACGAGCGCGATGATTCCAGTGTTGACCTATCATCCGGCGCCAGACTGCTGGCCAAATTGTCGTCCTCACTGTCGCTCGACATGGCTGCAAAGTGTGTGTAGCGTGGCCTGCCGGGGACGATGAAGTTGGTTGACACATAAGCGGGGTATGCAGAGAAGAGGAAATGACAATTGAAGCAGGGGTTGACGTATTATCTAACTGCTGATATAATCAACCGCAATTATTTGTACCCAGTCGCTCCAAATTCCCGGGGTTGCGCGGGAATCCAATTGGCTGGTTTATTTTTTTAGGACAAAAAGAAGGAATGAGTTTTGGAGTTATGCACCGGTACTGGTACGAATGGAGTAGGACAGTTGGCAAGAAATACATTGAGCTCTTTGAGGGAGTCCTGGATTAGGGGGTCCTCGGACAGCCGGACTATATCCTTCGGCCGGACTGTTGGATTACGAAGATACACGATTGAATGCTTCGTCCCTTGTCCGGGTGGGACTCTCCTTTGCGTGGAAGGCAAGCTTGGCAATTTGGATATGTAGATCTCCTCCCTTTGTAACCGACTCAGTGTAACCATAGCCCCTCGGGTGCCTATATAAACCGGAGTGTTTAGTCCGTAGGACAACAACAATCATAATCATAGGCTAGCTTCTAGGGTTTAGCCTCTACGATCTCGTGGTAGATCAAATCTTGTAATACTCATATCATCAAGATCAATCAAGCAGGAAGTAGGGTATTACCTCCATCAAGAGGGCCAGAACCTGGGTAAACATTGTGTCCCCCACCTCCTGTTACCATCCGCCTTAGACGCATAGTTCGGGACCCCCTACCCGAGTTCCGCCGGTTTTGACACCTACATTGGTGCTTTCATTGAGAGTTCCACTTTGCCGTCACGATAAGGCTGGATGGCTCGTATTATTGTCAAGGACAACATCACCTCGGGGGGAGGCCTGGCTGTAGGCCAAACCCTCCGACTAGGCGGCTTTGTCATAACCGCCCGTTCGGCCGTCGCGCCGACGATGACTTCTCTGGTCATCAAAAACAGCCTCCACGTCGGCTCGGTATTTGCCGAGCAGATGGATCCAATAGGGCTCTCTTCCTTGAACGAGCTCTTGGATTGCATCGCCGCCCTGGGAGTTGCTATGGACTACGATCGGATCGGGCTTAAACCCGACCAAAGGGAGATTAACTCTCCGCCCGTCACCCATCAGATAGCGGTGGTGGAGCAATGTAGCGATTCTTCCTCTATTTTGAGGACAAACTATGTCCAGATTTCTGAGCTCTCCGAGCCGGATACCCGTCCACGGGAGGACATGGCCCAAGCTTAGAACCAAGAATTAGACAGCGGGCCAGGACTATTGGGCAACATCCCAGAGCCCGAACTGTTAAGCTCGGAAACTCCTCCACCCCTGGGACTCAGATCGGGTCAGGGTTCGGACCTAAATCTACCCACCCACCCAGACTCAAGTGATCTTTCCCACATTAGACAAGAGCCCCAAGAGACAATACATCACTATTGGGCTAGATTCCTCCTTGTAATGAGCAAGGTCAAGGACTGTCGCGGGGAAGACGCAATTTCATTCTTTTGCAAAAATTGCACGGACAAGGGAATCCTTAACGCCATAAGTCGCCGTGACATAGCACACTTTGCTGACATAGCGGCCATAGTACGGAAGTACTGTGCCATGGAAAGCGTCTGGAAAACCCAAACAAAATTATGGGACCCTCCGGCTCTCAGTAAACCCCCCGTCCGAACTAAAAGGGTGTACTCTCATAAGTCACCCGATCCAATTACAAAGAAACAAAAGCCCACTACAGGGCATATAATTGTATTTGAGGGATGGCTCAATGGGCGATGCAAAATTCACAGTACAACGGATACCATGCCAACACACAGCCTTAGAGCATGTTGGATACTCCGGCAGGTGGCCAAGAGCGGCAAGGATATCCTCATCAACAATACAACAGAGCACCATCCCGTGGAAAATAACAATACAGTATTGACAGTCTTCGAGACCTTCGCCTCAAATAATAGGCGCAAGCGAACGCTCCGCAGCCTTGCCGAAGTCTGCCACATTGCAGCAATAAATCCATGGAACGACACGACCATAACCTTCAATGCCAGTGACGAACCTCAGTTCTGAACAGCCCGAGCACCAGCCACTTTGGTCCTTAGTCCAATTGTGGACGGTGGCAACAGATTAAACCTCATCTACGAGGAAACTCTTAGCAAGATGGAAATAGACAAGAGCCGCATTGAGCAAAGCAGCACGACCTTCAGAGGAATCATCCCTAGTCGGGAGGCACGATGTGCGGGAAAAATCACACTAGATGTGGTATTCGGCACGCCGGAGAACTATAGGTCCGAATAAATCACATTCCAAGTGGCCCCGTTTAGTAGCGGATACCACACCCTTATAGGGTGGGAGGCATTCGCGATCTTCCAAGATATACCCCATTATGGGTACATGAAGCTCAAAATGCCCGGGCCCAATGGAATAATCACTCTGGCTAGTGATCCGGACATAGCACTCCGCACCAAAAATAAAACCGCCGCACTAGCCCTCGAGGCATTATCCGAAGCCCTGGCGGCCGAAGAACTAACTGCGCGGCGCTCCATAGTGGATAGGGACGATGTGATACTCGACAAAAGACCCAAGTCCACCTCTTTTAAACCAGCGGACGAAATAGTCAAATTCCAAGTCCACCCAACGGACCCTACAAAAATAGCATCCATCGGGGCACAGCTGAACCCCACAACAGACGCTGCACTGCAGGAGTTCTTGCGCGAGAATTGGGACATCTTCGCCTGGCATCCTTCGGACATGCCAGGAATCCCACGTAGGCTGGCCGAGCATAGCCTTAACATTCTAAAGGGGTTCAAGCTGGTCAAGCAGATTCTTCAGCATTTCTTTGAGCCCAAGGGGCAAGCCATGGGAGAAGAGCTAGCCAAGTTACCCGAGGCTGGATTCATTAGAGAAATAAAACATCCGGACTGGCTAGCAAACCTGGTGATGGTACCAAAGAAGGACAAATCCTGACGCCTATGTGTCGATTTCAAGGACCTTAACAAGGCTTTCCCCAAGGATACCTTCCCCCTCCCCCGCATTGATCAAATTATCGACGCTACCGCAGGACACGACTCATTGTGTTTCCTCGACGCATACTCCGAATACTATCAAATTAAGATGGCGGAGTCCGATCAAGCCGCAACGGCATTTATCACTCCATACAGCCCCTTCTGATTTAACACCATGCCTTTCGGGCTCAAAAACATCAGTGCAATCTATCAACGCATGATTCAGACATGCCTGGAAACACAAATCAGAAAAAATAGTGGAGGCATACGTAGACGATGTGGTCATTAAAACAAGACACGTCGAATCCTTAATAGACGACTTGAGGCTCACGTTCGACAATCTCCGAACATATGACATTAAGATCAATCCGGAAAAATGTGTTTTGGTGTGCCTGCCAGAAAGCTCTTGGGCTTCGTCGTCTCCAATAGAGGAATTGAAGCAAATCTGGCTAAAATCCGAGATGTGTCACAGTTGGCTATCCCAACAGACCTTAAGCAAATCCAAAAGTTAACTAGATGCGTGGTCACTTTAAGCCACTTTATCTCCCGATTGGGAGAAAAGGCACTACCTATTTATCGCCTTCTTCGACGCACCAAACACTTCAAGTCAGCCGATGCGGCCATGGCCGGATTGGAAGAAATAAAAGCCGTATTGGCCACCAACCCAATCTTGGCTGCGCCAAATGTCAGTGAACCAATGCTGTTATATATAGCGGCAACACACCAAGTTGTAAGCGCAATGCTCGTCGTCGAACGAGAGACAGACGGACATAAGTTCCCGCTTCAAAAGCCGGTATACTATGTATCCACTGTCCTCACTCCATGCAAATCACGGTATCCACATTATCAAAAGATAGCATACGCAGTCTTCATGGCATCCTGAAAACTACGACACTACTTTCAAGCAAGGCCTTCCGTACATGTTTTTACTAGCCGACGGCCCGAGCAGACACACAGGACCTTGTTCAATGTTGCGTCTTTTTTGCCAGCTTTTTGCAAACCAAAGCCATATGCCACCTACCGCTCTCCAAATAATCCCCATTACTTGGCCCTTTGCGGTCTGGGGGCTTGACATGGTCGGACCCCTTAAAGGGGGAAGCCATAAGAAAAAATACCTATCTGTCATGGTGGATAAATTCACCAAATGGACAGAAGCCAAACCAGTTAAAACGGCCGAGTCCGGACCCGTGATAGACTTCATATCCGGGGTCGTTCACCGTTACGGCGTCCCCCACAACATCATCACCGATAACGGCTCGAACTTTACAACCGACGATGTAAAAACTTGGTGCAGCAAAATGGGCATTAAGCTCGATTATGCCTCTGTCTATCACCCGCAAACTAACAGTCAAGTCGAGCGAGCAAATGGTCTTATCATGAGCAGCATTAAACCCAGATTAGTGCAATCCTTGAAGGAATAAAATACGCACTGGGTGGAGGAGCTTGACTCCGTACTACGGGGGCTGCCGACCACGCCAAATCGCACTACCGGATACACACCGTTCTTTATGGTGTACGGCGCAGAGGCGGTACTGCCCTGCGACATAATTCATGATTCACCTTGAGTGTGCATGTACAAAGAGAAAGAAGCCAAGCTTGATCGGCAGGATAGTTTGGACGCCCTGGAGGAGGAGCGTGACATGGCAAAAGCCCGCTCCCCATTCTATTAGCAACAGGCTCGGCGGTATCAAAGTAGAGAAGTACGGGCCAAAACTTATAACATTGGCGAACTCGTTCTATGCCTACCGGAGAAGAAAAAGGACAAGCTCAAGCCCAAATGGGAAGGTCCCTTCGTTATTGACAAAGTTCTGACTGGTGGAGCGTACCGTCTGCGGGATGCATCGGACAATCGACTCGAGCCAAACCCGTGGAACACAGCCAAACTCCGAAGGTTCTACGCCTAGTGCCGGACTATGTGTTCGTTTCCTTACCTCCGTCAATTTTTTATATATCCGATATCTGTCTTTTCTTTCTTTCTTTCTTTCTTCCCTTTTTCTTCATGGCCTTAAAAGGCTAATGTGTCTTGACTACTCAATCTTGAAGCGCTAGGCGTGCTCATTATACCTGGGGGCTTCTTATACAGAAGCTTAATATAACTATGTTCCGGGCTCTATGCCCCCCACACATGTGTTACTTTTCCACATGTACCTTTTCTTCGCCATTATATGCATCGATATGACTTATGTTTTGGCCAAGCTGGGTTGCCTCGCTCTTGTGTTTATGCCCTACGTTCCCGTTAATTCGGCTAGGGCATAAGGGGAGCACCTCTTTGATTGTTACTGCCGGGTTAGCCGGATGTGTACCTCAGACTGGGTGAAGCCGAAAGCTAGCGTTCTTAAGGGAATATTCGGTCAGTGAACAAAAGATGACTTTTATTTATTTTAATACATGCCCCCAAATGTTTATATCCCGCGTCTCTTCTCGCAGTTCAGACATGCACATTAATGCATGCGTACCTAGGGAAAGGAACCCTTACCGGAACTATTCTCCCTGGAAGATGTTTCTTACTATCCATGTAATATAACATATCTAGTTGGGTACTTGTCTGTTCAAGCACTTATGACCCCTACGCCTGGTTTCCACGCGTACCCCAGTTTTTACATAACTGAGCAGGTATTCCGATACACTCCGGACTGTCGGGTCCGGAGGTTGAAGCGAAAAGGTCCGCCATGACAAATGATTTACAATCCGGCTAGGGAAAATATATGTCACTTGAAGTACGCAGTCACTTACATTGACTAAATTCTTCTTCTATACCATCCAACAGGCTGTCTAGCCTACAATCCTGTTGGGAATACTTTGCGGCTAATTGCACTTGGTCATACACCAAACTGACGGGGATCTCTTTCCCATCAGACCCCACAGGTCCGACCTCGGCCATATGGTTTGGGTCAGCCTTTGTATATCGCGTCTTCACCATGGCCCAGGCTTCCCTTGCACCTTGTCGGCAGGCTGATATCTTCCATAATCGGAAGCGCCGCCGCGCTCCCATGAGCATCTCTACAAGCTCCCCCACGCCTCCTGGCAGGGAGGCAGATGGCCACAAGGCTTGGGCAATGCCCTACATCACCTGCCGAACTTGTTCGTGCAGTTGTGAGAGCTCTGGCAGAAGATCACCCGCATACCCGGGCATCTCCTCTGCGGGACGACCCGTCAGCATAACTACAGATATAACTCTGTTAGCCGGTTTCTTCGCTGAACTCTATAAAAGTTCGTTCAAGCACTTACTAAAAATGCCGCGTCGAAGCCTTTTATTCTCCTTTACGGAGTCAGCTAGCTGGGCCCGAACGTCTTTCAGTTCAACGCCCAGCTGGGTATTGGCATCTTGGAGATCATTTTTCTCCTGCCTAACCTGCGTAAGCACGCGCTCACCAGCCTCTAGCTGTCGTTGAGCATGTTGTTCATCCCCTCGCACGACCTCCGGATTCACTCCGGGGTCATCTGTAGAATCTATTGTTAGATTTGCGTACACGCCGAATACTAATCGGTACATATCCTTCTTTTCGATAGAAACAAGTGTTACCATATGGGGCCTTCGCGGACTCCTTCATTGTGGCAACTGCGGCCCGCAAGTGGGCTTTGCACTCCTCCAGCTCTTGAGACAATTGGGTATTCTTCTCCGTAAGAGCCTACACATATAATGATCCTTAAATCAGTTGTGTCAACTGTTTCATGTCTCAGGGGCTACTGATATATATAATTATCAGATTTTCTTACCCGTATATCCTTTACATACTGGTTGTGGCTCTGGCAAGACCATTTTGAGCAGCTCGGATGTACATGTCTCCTGAGTTGAAGGCATTAAATGCCTCTTCGAAGAAACCAAGGTCGCGGAGTACGGCCCGGCGGCGCCTGTGAGTCATGGCACTCTCCACTTCGGAATTTGTAGCGGACAGCCTATCTGAATCCTCTATAGGAGGAACATCCGGTGTTGTCCCCACGTCAGAATCTGCCCCTAAGTCCGGCTCTAGAGTCCGGCTGGTGGAGGCATGGCCGACATGCTCTCCGGGCACGGTCCGACGAGCATTTTTTCTGCCAAGAACCATGGACATTATTATATTTTAAAGACAACAAACCACGGAGCAGGGTTTTTTCATATCTCCGCAATGATGTCTCAGTCCTGACCGCCTTCCTTTTAAGCCTATCCGGTTTTGGTGCTCCTTGCTGGTGAGTCACTGCGGGTTCGGCGTGGCGTCCCAAGGGCCTTCCCTGTAGGACACCATATGTGTGTGATGGATGAAGTGCAAAAAAGGGATCCTTCTCAGAAGTTGGGACTCCGGTTTTACGTACATGCGATGCAGGGAGCAAGCCCGGATAATCGGCTATGATTGCCACCAAGGCACCGTCGTAGCTCAACTGATAGAACGTCATGTCGATGAGTTCCACGAATATGTCCAGATCTTCTTCGTGTCTGGGGTCAAGGGCCCGGTCAGGGTCCTCTGGCTGTGGAGACAGGCTATGGACCTCCCTCACAGCTTTTCGCAGTTCCTGCTATGAAATAGCAAGGTAAATACTTATAATGAAGAATGCGGGAAGATCTGGAGTAAAAGGTAGAAGCTCACCTAGTTTGGGGGTTGTACATGGAGAATCCATCCCGTGGCTTAATATGGATGAACTCCTCTTCCTCTCCTTTGTATAAATCGGACAGTACTTCCGCTAGAGCGGCGGCGGAATCCGGACCTTTACGGCCGCAACGGGTGGCATTGTCTTCTCCATTGAAGTGCCACATGGGTTTCCCCCGATACTGAAGTGGCTGCAACCCCCGCATTATACATATTGACATAACCCTGATTATTGTCAGTCCTGATTTGGCCAACGTTTCCATCCTGCCCATTAGGTAAAGGACGTCTCTGTTATCTTCCTCTTGGGGACTCCGAGGATGCCAGCTGCGGCATTTCTTCAAAAGGGCGTTATTGAACTCAGGAAGGCCCATCTGAATAGGGTCCTGAAGGGGGACGTTCTCCATATAAAACCACTCCGAAGGCCAGTCTTCAGATGTCTTCTTCGAGGTACCGGACAGGTATCCGGTCCTGGCCATGCACCATATTTCGGCTCCGTCCACTTGATATATTGAATCCTTCTGTGTACGGGGTACGAGGCAGAATAGGCTTTTCCATAGATCGAAATAAGCTCCGCAGCCCAGAAACAGCTTGCAAAATGCGACGTAGCCAGCCATGTGTAATATGGAGGCGGGAGTAAAGTTATGCAGCTCGAGGCCGTAGAACTCCAGGAGCCCGCGGAGGAACGGATGGATTGGAAATCCAAGCCCCCTCAATAAGTAAGGGACAAGGCATAACCGCTCCCCCATGGATGGGTTGGAAAGCTCTCCGCTTGCTCCCCGTCGTTGTAGGTGGCATGTCCGGCTCAAACGGGGACCATATACGCTGGAGGGAGAAACCCCTCGGTCTGTACCTCTACTAATTGGCCGTGGGGGACGGAACACTTCTTCCAATCGCTTGGCTTAGGGCCATGGGAGCGAGAGGAGGAGCTGCGATGGCCGACCATGATGGGGTAGACTTTTTTCAGGCGCGCTCTGATGGATACTCGCTACGGGAGAATGGTGTGATCTGGATCTGAGGATCCCCTTCTCTTTAAATAGACGATTTACTCACATGGTTAGGTTAGCTCGGAGGCGGGGTGTGGGATCTACGGGTGGCAATGGCGACATCGACGGGGCGCGGTCGGGGTTCTGCCTTGATCCAGATCGGGGTGGTGAGAGGGACGAGGGAGTGGGTGGGCATCATGCGGGGGGTGCACAGGGGGTTAGGGTTTCGGGGTACTGGGGATAAGGTGGGATGGGGTTGGGCCTCCTGGTGGCCTAGATGGCCAGTTGGGCCATTCGGCCAAGGGTGAGGGGGAGGGGCTTTGCTCTTTTTTTTGTTTTTTGTTTTGCCTTTTTCCTTTTATTTATTTTTCCTTTACCATTTTCTATTATTCCCAATATATTTTAGTTTTAGAAAAACTCAAAAGTTGTACCAAATTTAGTATATGTAATTATGCCACATACCGAACATTTTAGTTTTGAAGTCTGAAAAGTTTTAATGTTTGTTAATAATCCAAATTTTAATTCGAATCGTCTTGAACTAACGCGAGATTAACAACAGTAACCATGGTGACGTGGCATCATTAGCAGAGGTTCTATGTAGCTTAAGTATTCGGGCGTCACACAAACTATCACAAACTTCATGATCCAACCGCCCTTCTCGAAGATGTTGATTCATTGCTTCAAACTAAGTTTGAGTTGCTTTCGAGATCTTCATCCAACACGACGATGACAGAAAGGAACTCTATGGTAATCGGTCTTCTTTAAGATCGAGTAACTCAAGATCAACTCATGGAGTGAGACATTGAAACATCTGTCGAACTGAGACACAAAACATACATCCAGAGGGATGGAAAAGAGTAGATGACAAAGGTTCACTTGGTAGGCAACAACTCCACACTTGAATAAGATGGTGTATATATTTCAAAGTAGCGAGGAGGTGATTGCCATGATTCCTTACGGGGCACCTTGGAAGAGGTGCCTCGTAGAATTATTCCCTTAAGTGGCAAAAAGAATTACTTTTGATACAAAGATCACTGAAACTCTTTCTACCAGCCTAAGGCAATCACAAACGATTGTGTGAAGGAGCTTGAAGAAATGGCATACTCATACTAGAATTGATGATGTGGACTACCTTGTTGAAGACAACGCAATGGATGATTTTTGCTTATCACCGGAAATGGATGGGACGCATGGTAGGACCACTTTTGAAGATGATCCTGAACATCGATTACTGAGAGAGCAGCCCATGGGAAATTGGCACAATGGCGGTGCAAGCTGGGAACAAAATGCAAATGCTAGGAATGATTCTGGTAACTAGGGAACAGTTCAACAGTCGAGAGTGATTCCACTATTTGAATGGTTATAGAATATTTGAAGAAACTAAGAGCAACAGAATCCCTAAAGAACAACTTCTAGAATAAGTTGCACGAGATTATCATGGAGAAGATAGTAAAATTGCTCAATCAAGATACTACTATGATAGATCTTCTGGCTAGGTGTGTCGGCTAGAACACCAACCTTGTCAGGGCCTACATCATAGATCTTCGAATAGCTCCAACCATCATATCTGCCTGAGATTCAGATCTGGTTGGAACGGGATATTTCAGACAACATGTCTGGAAAAGAAAGTTTGCAACACAACCCAACGAGATGAAGTTGTGAGATTCTCGGGAGATGAGCTATGATAGCAAGCTCCAAAACATGAGCTACTTCCGCTACATACATGTGGACACGTTGTCCAAGACAAGCATGACCATGTAAAAGTCTTACAACAAAACACTACCGAGTTCAGGTGGGGAACCATCATCGAGGATAACGAAGTCCTTGCATAAGTCTTGTTCTTAAGAAGGAACTTTTTCTCCTAGAACAAATCAATCAGTGGCTTGGTGTGCTAGGAAACACATATTGAATGGAGGCGGCCAACCTATCAAACTATAGAGCACTTCGCACATGTGTGACTAATTTGGGATGATTCCAAGGAAGCAAAAATTAACTTTCTTGAACTCACAGCGGCAACTTGCATCAGATGCACATGAATTAGAGGAAGTCACTTCTTTCATGCAACATATCCTTCATGATAGTTACATGAAGAAAATTCTTACACAAGTTTCCAACACTAGCTTAATGTTCAACATGAATCATGGAGGAGATAAAATGTTGCTGATGGGCTCAACAACATGTCATAGGGATTTCCGTATAAATGGAATTCCATAATTATGTGAACAAGGCAATATCATTGGTCAGACCAAAAGATATAATGGTGCATGCTCGAGGAACAACCACGAGTAAGACAACATTACGAACATCGGTTCCGATTTGATTTCATGATAACCCATACTCAAATCAAGGTTTTGACAAGACAATAGATCCAACAATTGATCACGAGGACTAATCAATGAAGATATCATCTTTCTTCAACACACACACACACAAAAGATATCCCTTTGAAATGAACTAGCTTAGGCAAAGCTTTTATCTTCCAACTCTCCAAGTTGTTGTTCAGCTTAACCAACTAGCTCAGGGATATCCAACACAGATTCTTGTAGAAGGGGTGGTTACAAGAAACCAACTTGATCATGAGCTGAACATAACAGTCAGAAAAAAACCTGGCGATACTTCCGAGAAGATAATCGGAAAATTAGGAACCATCGATATGCTCCTAAGATCGAGAACAATCTTACTTTTCAGGCAAGATGATATGATCAAGGGAGCGAGGGATTGACACAATCCTAACTCTTTGATCGAAGAGTGCACCAAAAAATATGGACTAGGTAGCACAATCAATCTTAGGATGATGATTAAATAACCAGCACGCTAAGAATGAGAGTGTTGTCCATTAACTACTAAGCAACAGAGTTTCTAGGAGTATTGATTTCACACATCACAATTCACTTGTCGGTATTCCAGTTACAATAACATGGAGACTAAAGAATGAACTATGATGGCGAGAAGTATTACTATATCAGGATTTCATAAGAGGAGGTGCAATTCCCATGACATTCTTGACATAAGGATGGTAATACTCCAAGGTAGAACAGAACAAAAGCTGGATTGGCATTTTCATCTAAGGACTACGATTAATTTGACCAAATCCTAGAAATGGATAAGGTACTGGAGTTTGTTTCTCCTAAACATTCTGAAATAGGACGGCTTGACGAACCAAAAGAATAACAGGCATCAATGAATGAATGCACACATACTCTTGACTATCAACTGATGGACTAAGGTCGGAATACTACCGAAGAGAAACAACTCAAAAGAACTTATAACTCTCTAAGTTGTGGATGCATAGATTAGTATGTCCAACAAAGCTCAACATATTTCTTCTGGATAACCCATGTGATAACCCACAAGTATAGGGGATCGCAACAGCTTTCGAGGGTAGAGTATTCAACCCAAATTTATTGATTCGACACAAGGGGAGCCAAAGAATATTCTCAAGTATTAGCAGCTGAGCTGTCAATTCAACCACACCTGGAAACTTAGTATCTACAGCAAAGTGTTTAGTAGCAAAGTAATATGATAGTGGTGGTAGCGGCAACAAAAGTAAAGACAGCAAAAGTAATGTTTTTGTTATTTCGTAGTGATTGTAACAGTAGCAGCGGGAAAGTAAATAAGCGAGAACCAGTATATGGAAAACTCGTAGGCACCGGATCAGTGATGGATAATTATGACGGATGCGGTTCATCATGTAACAGTCATAACATAGGGTGACACAGAACTAGCTCCAGTTCATCAATGTAATGTAGGCATGTATTCCATATATAGTCATACGTGCTTATGGAAAAGAACTTGCATGACATCTTTTGTCCTACCCTCCCATGGCAGCGGGGTCCTATTGGAAACTAAGGGATATTAAGGCCTCCTTTTAATAGAGAACCAGAACAAAGCATTAGCACATAGTGAATACATGAACTCCTCAAACTATGGTCATCAACGGGAGTGGTCCCGATTATTGTCACTTTGGGGTTGCCGGATCATAACACATAGTAGGTGACTATAGACTTGCAAGATAGGATCAAGAACTCACATATATTCATGAAAACATAATAGGTTCAGATCTGAAATCATGGCACTCGGGCCCTAGTGACAAGCATTAAGCATAGCAAAGTCATAGCAACATCAATCTCATAACATAATGGATACTAGGGAACAAGCCCTAACAAAACTAACTCGATTACATGATAAATCTCATCCAACCCATCACCGGCTAGGAAGCCTACAATGGAATTACTCACGCACGGCAGTGAGCATCATGAAATTGGTGATGGAGGATGGTTGATGATGACGACGACGACGACGAATCCCCCTCTCCGGAGCCCCGAACGGACTCCAGATCGGCCCTCCCGAGAGGTTTTAGGGCTTGGCGGCGGCTCCGTATCGTAAAACGTGATGATTTCTTCTCTCTGGTTTTTTTCTCTCCGAAAGCAAATATATAGAGTTGGAGTTGGCGTCGGAGGGCATCCAGGGGTCCCACAAGGTAGGGGGGCGCGCCCTAGAAGGGGGGGGCCCACCCTCGTGGACAGGGTGTGGGCCCCCTGGTCTTCATCTTGGGCGAGGATTTTTTATTATTTTTTCTAAGATGTTCCGTGGAGTTTTAGGTCATTCCGAGAATATTTGTTTTCTACACATAAAACAACACCATGGCAATTCTGCTGAAAACAGCATCAGTCCGGGTTAGTTCCAATCAAATCATACAAGTTAGAGTCCAAAACAAGGGCAAAAGTGTTTGAAAAGTAGATACAACAGAGACGTATCAACTCCCCCAAGCTTAAACCCTTTCTTGTCCTCAAGCAATTAAGTTGACAAACTAAAAGAAAGAAAGAAAAACTTTTACAAACTCTGTTTGCTCTTGTTGCTGTAACTATGTCAAGCCAGCATTCAAGTTTTCAGCATATATCATAACTAACCACATTTGCAATAATTCTAAAGTCTCATAATTACTCGTATCAATAGCATAATCAACTAGCAAGTCATACTAATAAATCTCGGATGACAACACTTTCTCAAAACAATCATAATATGATATAACAATATGGTATCTCGCTAGCCCTTTCTGAGACCGCAAAACATAAAGGCAGAGCACCTTTAAAGACCAAGGACTGACTAGACATTGTAATTCATGGTAAAAGAGATCCAATCATAGTCACACCCAACATAGATTAATAGTGATGAATGCAAATGACAGTTGTGCTCTCCAGCTAGTGCTTTTTAATAAGAGGGTGATGACTCAACATAAAAGTAAATGGATAGGCCCTTCACAGAGGGAAGCAAGGATTTGTAGAGGTGCCAGAGCTCGGTTTTGAAATAGAGATAAATTGCATTTTGAGCGGTATACTTTCATTGTCAACATAACAACTAAGAGATGGCGATATCTTCCATGCTAAACACATTATAGGCGGTTCCCAAACAGAATGGTAAAGTTTATACTCCCCCTCCACCAACAAGCACCAATCCATGACTTGCTCGACAATGAGTGTCTCCAACATACATCAGGTCCCAGGGGGAGTTTTGTTTGCAATTAATTTTGATTTAGTTTGCATAAATAATGGGAGTGGGCATCCCGGTGACCAGCCATTTTCTCGTGAGTGCGGAGCGGAGTCCACTCCTCTTGAGAATATCCTGCCTAACACGGAAGATAATGACAGCCTTGGTTGATACATGAGCTATTCGAGCATACAAAACAGAATGTTTATTTGAAGGTTTAGAGTTTGGCACATACAAATTTACTTGGAACGGCAGGTAGATAACGCATATTGGAAGGTATAGTGGACTCATCTGGAATAACTTTGGGGTTTAAGGGATTGGATGCACAAGCAGTATTCCCGCTTAGTACAAGTGAAGGCTAGCAAAAGACTGGGAAGCGACCAACTAGAGAGCGACAACAGCCATGTACATACATTAAAATTAATAAACATTGGATGCAAGCATGAGTAGGATATAATCCACCATGAACATAAATATCGTGAAGGCTATGTTGATTTGTTTCAACTACACGCGTGAACATGTGCCAAGTCAAGTCACTTAAATCATTCAAAGGAGGATACCACCCCATCATACCACATCATAATCATCGCATTAGCATGTTGGCACACAAGGTAAATAATTATAACTCATAGCTAATCAAGCATGGCACAAGCAACTATGATCTCTAATTGTCATTGCAAACATGTTTATTCATAATAAGCTGAATCAAGAACGAGGGACTCATCATATTTACAAAAACAGAAGAGGTCAAGTTCATACCAGCTTTTCTCATCTCAGTCAGTCCATCATATATCATCATAATTGCCTTTCACTTTCACGACCGAACGGTGTGAATAATAATAAGGGTGTACGTGCATTGGACTAAGCTGGAATCTGCAAGCACTCCATAAACAGGAGAAGACAAGGCAATATGGGCTCTGGGTTAAATCAACAATAATGCATATAAGAGCCACTTCAACAATTTAATTGTGGTGTTCTCCTACTGACCCCCAAAGAAAAGAGATAAAACTATTTACACGGGAAAGCTCCCAACAAGCAAAATAAGAACGGGAAATATTTTTGGGTTTTCTTTTTAATTATTACTACTACAGCAGAAAAATAAACTACTACTGATTTTTTTTTGTTTTTTCTTAAGGTTTAACAAACACACAAGAAGAAAGCAGGAAAAAGAAAACAAACCAGCATGGATATTATAGTGAAAGAGTATGAGCACCGACATCTAGTAATGAGTGTGTGTGAGCATAAATGTAATGTCGCTGAGAAATACATACTCCCCCAAGCTTAGGCTTTTGGCCTAAGTTGGTCTATTGCCAGGGATAGTCTGGCGGATACCCATAGGTGCAGATGGGGTCGTACTGCGACAGAGAATAGTTGGGATCATACTGATGTGCAGCGGTTATCGCCTGCTGAGCTGCAGCGTGGAGTCGAGCTGCCTCCGCTCTCCTCTCGTACTCTTCTGCCTCCTCTCTGGTAATAACATATCTTCTTTTTGTCTGTGAATCAAAGAAGGCAGGAGCAGGGAGAGTAATACGGAAAACACGTCGTTTATCAAAAATTAAACGATATAAGAGAGGTGATTCAGGCCTCTCGAGAAACTGGTGCGAAGCCATAGAGTTATAATCTAAATATGCATGAGGCAACTCCGTATCACCCTCACGAATGTCTATCTCAAGAAAATGAGCTAAGCGGGTTGCATAAATTCCTCGAAAGAAATCTCCATTATGTCTATTATGATGCAACCTACGAGCTACAATGGCTCCCATATGATAAGATTGGTCTCCTAACACAGCACTCCTAAGAATGCTAAGATCAGGGACACACATGTGACATGCTTCATCCTTAGCATTTATGCATCTACCGATGAAGAGAGCAAAATAATGTATAGCAGGAAAGTGAATGCTCCCTATGGTAGCCTGCGTTATATCTCTAGATTCCCCCATAGTTATACTAGCAAGAAAGTTTCTAAATTCAGATTTAGGGGGATCCCTAACACTATCCCATGATGGAAGTTTGCAAGCAGAAGTGAAATCATCTAAGTCCATGGTATAAGATTTGTCATAGAGATCAAACATGACTGAAGGAGAATTACGCGAAGATGAATACTCAAACCTCCTCACAAATGAACTTGTGAGATCACGATACTAGGGGCATTTGTTAGCCTCAAAATCCTCAAGACCGGGATTGCGCAATTATGCTTTGAATTCTTTTTTAATTCCCGCATGGTCCATAAAATTTTCCAACGGCCATTCGCAAGGTCGTACTAGAGCGTCTCTTGGTGGATCCTCGTTAGCATCGCGCATAGCAATCCTAGGTCCTTGCTTCTTAGAGGAACCACCTTAGAACATCTTCCTAAGCATATTGTTTTCTCTGAAAAATTCTGAAATTTTTAGTAACTACAAACAAAAGTGAACCAACTTCAATAAAACTTATAGCAACTACTCCTACAAGTGCCTAGAGCCTATATCAAGCATTAGAACTACTTAGAACCATATAAATTTGACATGCAAGCTCAAGAACATGGTCACCTATGCAGCACAAATTTGCAAAGAATAAAGCACTAGAACAAAAACTAATTGGACCAATGGAGGAGTCACATACCAAGGAACAATCTCCCCAAGCAGTTTTGTGAGAGGTGCTTTGAGCAAGGAGATCGAAAATGGCAGCAAGGAGGGTTGGAACCCGTGCTTGAGTTGGTTTTTCGTGTTTGTGCGAGGAAGAAGAAGAGGATGGGTGTAGGGATAAGTGGAGGAGGGCCACCGTGGGCCCACGAGGCAGGGGGCGCGCCCTAGAGGGGGGGCGCCCACCACCCTCGTGGCTAGGTGGCAGCTCCTCCCGCGGTAATTTTTGCACAGTAGATCCTCAAATATTCCCGAAAAAATCATATTAACTTGGCATGTCATTCTGAGGACTTTTATTTTCGGGATATTTTTATATTGCACGGGTAAGTCAGGAAATAGACAGAAAAATACTATTTTTACTTTATTTCTACTAATTAACAGAAAATATAGAGAGGGTACAGAAGTTTGTGCTTCTAGTTTCATCCATCTCATGCTCATCAAAAAGAATCCACTAACAAGGTTGATCAGGTCTTGTTAACAAACTCATTTCGATAATCATGAAACCGGAGAAATTTCGAATAACACTAAGTTACCTCAACGGGGATATGCACATCCCCTATAATAAGTATATCATATTTCTTTTTGACAGTAGGAAGAGGGAATTCAAAACCTCCAATTATAATCGATGGAATTTTTCCAATGGAGTTGATACTATGAACTTGAGGTTGTTTCCTCGGAAAGTGTACCGTATGCTCATTAACATTAACATGAAAAGTGACATTGCCTTTGTTGCAATCAATAACAGCCCCTGCAGTATTAAGAAAAGGTCTTCCAAGAATAATAGACATACTATCATCCTCGGGAATATCAAGAATAACAAAGTCCGTTAAAATAGTAACGTTTGCAACCACAACAGGCACATCCTCACAAATACCGACAGGTATAACAGTTGATTTATCAGCCATTTGCAAAGATATTTCGAAAGAGAGAGGCATAACACTAACACCGTCTCTAAGAACACATAAAGCAGTTTTAATATAATTTCTTTTAATGGAGCAAGGTATAGTAGGTACTCCGGGGTATCCAAGTTTCTTGGGTATTCCACCCCTAAAAGTATAATTAGCAAGCATGGTGGAAATTTTAGATTCCGGTATCTTTCTTTTATTAGTAATGATATCCGTCATATATTTAGCATAAGGATTTGTTTTGAGCACATCAGTTAATCACATACGCAAAAGGATAGGCCTAATCATTTCAGCAAAGCACTCAAAATCTTCATCATCCTTTTTCTTGGATGGTTTTGGAGGAAAAGGCATGGGTTTCTGAACCCAAGGTTCCCTTTCTTTACCATGTTTCCTAGCAACAAAGACTCTTTTATCATAACGTTGATTCTTTGATTGTGGGTTATCAAGATCAACAGCAGGTTCAATTTCTACATCATTCTCAGTACTAGGTTGAGCATCATCATGAACATCATCATTAATATTTCATTAGGTTCATGTTCATTACCAGATTGTGTTTCAGCATCAGACATAGATATATCATTTGGATTATCAGGTGGTTCAGCAATAGGTTCACTAGAAGTTTGCACAGTTCTATCAATTTTCTTTTTCTTCTTTTTAGAAGAACTAGAACATCAATATTATTTCTCTGAGAATCTTGCTCGATTCTCTTAGGGTGGCCTTCAGGATACAAAGGTTCATGAGTCATTCTACCAGTTCTAGTAGCCACTCTAACGGCATAATAATTTTTCTTTCTATTCATTTCATCAAGCACTTCTTTTTGAGCTTTAAGCACTTGTTCTACTTGCGTGGTAACCATAGAAGCATGTTTGCTAACAAGTTTAAGTTCACCTCTAATATTAGCCATATAATCACCCAAGCATCTATTCATATAAGCATTTTCTTCTAATTATCTACCAAAATAAGCATTGAAGTCGTCTTGCTTAAACATAAAGTTATCAAACTCATCCAACCACTGACTAGCAATTTTAGTAGGAGGAACTTCAACTTTATCATATCTATAGAGATAATTTACCTTTACTACCTGTGTCGGGATATCGGGGTCAGGAGGTTCTTTCTCTTTCATAGATTCTTTGCCTCTTGCATATCTTCGGGACTGAGAAATAGAACACCTCTCTTCTTCGGAGTTGGTTTAGGAATAGGCTCAGTAATTGGAGCAGGAGCTGGCTCCGGAGGTGCCCAATTCTTTTCATTTGTCAACATATTATTCAATAGAATTTTGGTTTCATCTGGTGTTCTTTCCCTGAAAAGAGAACCAGCACAACTATCCAGGTAATCTCTGGAAGCATCGGTTAGTCCATTATAAAAGATATCAAGTATTTCGGTTTGTTAAGAGGATGATCAGGCAAAGCATTAAGTAACTTGACAAGCCTTCCCCAAGCTTGTGGGAGACTCTCTTCTTTAATTTGCACAAAGTTGTATATTTCCCTCATAGCAGCTTGTTTCTTATGAGCAGGGAAATATTTAGCAGAGAAGTAATAAATCATATCCTGGGGACAACGCACACAACCAGGATCAAGAGAATTAAACCATATCTTAGCATCACCCTTTAATGAGAACGGAAATATTTTGAGTATATAGAGGTAACACGATCTCTCATCATTAGTGAACAGGGCAGCTATATCATTTAACTTAGTAAGATGTGCCACAACGGTTTCAGATTCATAGCCATAAAACAGATCAGATTCCACCAAAGTAATTATATCAGGATCAACAGAGAATTCATAATCCTTATCAGGGACACAAATAGGTGAAGTAGCAAAAGCAGGGTCGGGTTTCATTTTATCTCTAAGAGATTCTTTGTTCCGTTTAACTAATAACCTCTTGAGCTCATATCTATCTTTGCAAGCTAAAATAGCGGCAGAAGATTCCATATCAAAAAGATAGCCCTCAGGAATAACAGACATATTTTTATCATCACTTTCATCATCGTATTCAGATTCAATAATTTCTTTTTCTCTAGCCCTAGCAATTTGTTCATCAAGAAATTCACCAAGGGGCACAGTAGTATCAGGCATAGAAGCAGTTTCATCATAAGTATCATGCATAGCAGAAGTGGCATCATCAATAACATGCGACATATCAGAACGAATAGTAGAAGCAGGTTTAGGTGTCGCTAGCTTACTCATAACAGAAGGTGAATCAAGTGCACAGCTAGATGGCAGTTCCTTACCTCCCCTGGTAGTTGAGGGATAGATCTTGGTTTTTGGATATGTCAAGTTCTTCATAATGATAAGCAAATATAAATCCCAAGTGACTCAAAGAATAGAGCTATGCTCCCCGGCAACGGCGCCAGAAATTAGTCTTGATAACCCACAAGTATAGGGGATCGCAACAGCTTTCGAGGGTAGAGTATTCAACCCAAATTTATTGATTCGACACAAGGGGAGCCAAAGAATATTCTCAAGTATTAGCAGCTGAGTTGTCAATTTAACCACACCTGGAAACTTAGTATCTGCAGCAAAGTGTTTAGTAGCAAAGTAATATGATAGTGGTGGTAGCGGAAACAAAAGTAAAGACATCAAAAGTAATGTTTTTGGTATTTTGTAGTGATTGTAACAGTAGCAGCGGGAAAGTAAATAAGTGAGAACCAGTATATGGAAAACTCGTAGGCACCGGATCAGTGATGGATAATTATGCCGAATGCGGTTCATCATGTAACAGTCATAACATAGGGTGACACAGAACTAGCTCCAATTCATCAATGTAATGTAGGCATGTTCCGTATATAGTCATACGTGCTTATGGAAAAGAACTTGCATGACATCTTTTGTCCTACCCTCCCATGGCAGCGGGGTCCTATTGGAAACTAAGGGATATTAAGGCCTCCTTTTAATAGAGAACCGGAACAAAGCATTAGGACATAGTGAATACATGAACTCCTCAAACTATGGTCATCACCGAGAGTGGTCCCGATTATTGTCACTTCGGGGTTGCCGGATCATAACAACACATAGTAGGTGACTATAGACTTGCAAGATAGGATCAAGAACTCACATATATTCATGAAAACATAATAGGTTCAGATCTGAAATCATGGCACTCGGGCCCTAGTGACAAGCATTGAGCATACCAAAGTCATATCAACATCAATCTCAGAACATAATGGATACTAGGGATCAAACCCTAACAAAACTAACACGATTACATGATAAATCTCATCCAACCCATCACCGGCCAGCAAGCCTACGATGGAATTACTCACGCACGGTAGTGAGCATCATGAAATTGGTGATGGAGGATGGTTGATGATGATGACGGCGACGAATCCCCCTCTCCGGAGCCCCGAACGGACTCCCGATCGGCCCTCCCGAGAGGTTTTAGGGCTTGGAGGTGGCTCCGTATCGTAAAACGTGATGATTTCTTCTCTCTGGTTTTTTCTCTCCGAAAGAAAATATATAGAGTTGGAGTTGGCGTCGGAGGGCATCCAGGGGGCCCACGAGGTAGGGGGCACGCCCTAGAGCGGGGGCGCCCCCCACCCTTGTGGACAGGGTGTGGGCCCCCTGGTCTTCATCTTTGGCGAGGATTTTTTATTATTTTTTCTAAGATGTTCCGTGGAGTTTTAGGTCATTCCGAGAATTTTTGTTTTCTGCACATAAAACAACACCATGGCAATTCTGCTGAAAATAGCGTCAGTCTGGGTTAGTTCCATTCAAATCATACAAGTTAGAGTCCAAAACAAGGGCAAAAGTGTTTGGAAAAGTAGATACAACGGAGATGTATCACCATGCAGAAAGGTCGGACTGGCAGAGTCATGACCATAATGGATAGCTCATCAAGAGCACTCTTGTTCTGATAATTTCAGTTCAAGGAAGAACTTCTGCCATAAGCAATTCGTGGTATTTGGAAGAAGGATATACCACGAACCAAGAGGACTATCGCAAAGGTTACTAAAAACCTGAAGGAACTAGCAAACACTATCAACATGAATGATTAAGGTGAATCTCGAGTTGAAAAACCCAGGAGTAGAATACCTACTACGAAGTGGCATCACGGGATGCTTTCGAGAATGGCGCCCAGAATCGTCACATTGGGAACACTAATCATGGCTAGATTACTAGGTGGTTCTCTAGGACACTAATCATTGCGATACTATCCTAAGGATACTCGAAGGTCCCACCAAGGATAGAATCGCATATTGACATGCTTTTTGCAAGGTGGATATCATTACATCAACATTACATAATAGATGGGGATACATACAAGGCATACAAATGCCCCAAGAATACATCAATACCTCGTACATAAGATCAACATCCGACTATGGATGAAACACAAACAGAAGCTCAAACGACATCCACCCTGCTAGCCCAGGCTGCCGACGAGGAACATATCCCTCGAATGAAGAAGAAGCAGAACAAGAACAATAAACATCGCTCTCTCATGATGATCATCGCATTACCTATACGTGCAATTGTTAGTGTAGTAATCTATGAGCCACAAGGACTCAGCAATCCCATTACCATGGGTATCAAGACTAGCAAAGCTTAAAGGGTATGGAAGGGGTAAAGTGGCGAGGTTGCTGCAGCGACCAAGCAATGTATGGTGGCTAACTTATGAATACAAGAGTAAGATGAGAAACTATGCAAACGGTCGCAAAACTAGTAACGATGAATAAGTGGTCCTGCACTACTTATGTTTAAGCACAAACCAACCGTGTTCTCTTCTCGAAATTCCCCGAAAAGACACCATCACGATTACGCAACACAGTTGGTGTATTTTAATTGAGTTTACTTCAAGTCTTCTACAATTGGAATTAACAAATTCCCATCTGCCACATAACCGCGGGCACGGCTCTCGAAAGTTTAAACCCTGAAGGGGTGTCCCAACTTATCCCATGACAAGCTCACGATCTGCGGAGACAATCCTCCATTGCGGGACACCCGATCAGAACCAGAATCCCAATGCACAAGACATTTCGACAACGGTAAAACAAAACCAGCAAGACCGCCCGAATGTGCGGACAAATCCCGATAGGAACAGCGCATATCTCGTTCTCAGGGCACACCGGATGAGACATCCTACGAGTAAAACCAACCCTCATGTTTCCCCGAGGTGGCCCCGCAGTCTACTCGGTTCCGTCCAACACTCAGAGGAGCACTGGCCTGGGTGGGCTAATAAAAATCCACGGATGCTGGCAAGTCCCTATGCAAGTTTTAGGTGGTGTTAGGCAAATGGTAAAACCAATGTTGGGCCTTGCTGGAAGAGATTTATTCAAAGCAAACTGTCAAGAGGGTCCCATACCCCTCATCGTGTTAGGGACGCAAAATCAAGGAACATAACACCGGTATGACAGAAACTAGGGCGGTAAGAGAGGAACAAAACACTAGGTAAAAGGCCGAGCCTTCCACCTTTTACCAAGTATATAGATGCATTAATTAAATAAGAGATATTGTGATATCCATGTCCCAACATGGAACAACCGGCAACTGCACCTGTAACTAGCAACGCTATAAGAGGGGCTACGCAAAGCGGTAACATAGCCAAACAACAGTTTGCTAGGGAGGGTGAAAAGTTTAGAGGTCTTCGTGGCAATTTGGGAGGCTTGATAAACAAGTGGTAGGTAGGGCGACATAGCGATAGCATCGAGACAACTAGCATAGAAAAGATAGTAGTGAGATCCAAGGTGATGACCATCTTGCCTGAAATCCCGCTAGGAAGAAGAACGAGTCCATGAAGAAGACGAAGCCACATAGACGAACCAAGCGTAGTCGATCGAATCCTCACAATCGCAACGAAAACAGGAACTAACAAGAAGCATCACAACCAGAAAGAAGAAAACAACATGGTAAACACACAACACATAAACAAGACATGATGCTCAACAAAATATGATGCATGACAATGCTACATGATGCTACTCATGGCAAGATATGATGCATACGAGAGCAACACATTCAAGCAAGTTTAAATAAGGCTGGAAACAACACAACAATTCCGGTAAGTCCTCATATACAAATTTCTAAATTGGTCCAGATCTGATTAGAACACACTGTTGTAGTTGTTAAATATCAAGTTAAAATACACCAAGATGATCTACACAGTTTTCTTGTCAAGTTACATATAAAGTTTGTTTAAATCGGAGCTACGGCCTAGAAGATATGAGCAAAACAAGTTAAACATGGCAATGATGCGAAATGCATACAAACAACCTCACAAACACTCCAAAACATGGATGCAACAAGGTAAAATGAAACTACATGCAAAACTAAGCAAGTTTCATATAGAGCATGCTCAAAACGGTGCAATGGTTCAACACATACACACGAAACAAGTTTCAAACACAATCTGCCCAAAACAGCAAGTAAGCAGTTTGCAAACAAGGAAACAACATTCTACAGGAATCATATGGGCATAAAGATGATGTGCACTCAAAGTACAGACAACATGATTTGAAACATCTTTAAGGTTCAGGTTCATATGCATCAAGATTGATCCAAGATGATCAATGTAAAAGGCAACTTAATAACACAGATTATGACTGTGACAAACAGGGTATACGTGTGACCAGGAATAACATATTGAGATGTTGGAGGTATGAAACAAAGATGATATAGTGAAATATCATGGAAAAAAAAAAGCATGGCATTAAAGTACAGGTTAAACATGGCAAAGTATTATTACTAAGCATATGCATATGATCCCTAGATCAATGGCAATCAACAAGACAAGATGCAACATGATATAAGCTGATTCTCAGACTTTGGAGGCACATAACAATGGCATGTACATGTAGTAGACATGATATACTTCAACTTAGTCCATGGGCACAAGTTCATATGAAGCAAGGAGCAATCACAAACATGCTTTGCAAAATGGAACATGCTGTTAACAGGATGACAGATTTATCATGATGGCAACTTGAGAGCAAGAAAGAGTGAAACTATAGCAAGTTATAATGACAACCAAGGGCATGGCATGAAAGTACACATAAAAAGGAGAAAATAACCTCAAGGAATCATATACATATGGCTCATAGACTATTCGGAACCATCAAGACAACATTGAATGTTATAGCAGTTTCAACAAGTGTTAACCAGCAACAACAACATAGCATGTTTTCAAGCTTGTAACAGTGGTCATATGAAGTCCAAAGTTATCAAACTAGGCATGTGGTCAAATTACTCATAGCATACTTCAAATCGTGTAACTGGAACAACTCCAAAAGAGACATAGATCAATCAATATCAAGCTCAAAACATGACGTCATGAAGTTAACAGAAAACTGGAACATCATATAGGCATGTTCATGGCAATGAAAACATATGCTACAGGACATATATGAGGCATCAAAAGGCATGGCATGATACAGAATAACATAGACATCAAAACATGTGAACTAAACATCTCCATATTATGCATGGAATTGATGGTAGCTTCAACTTAACATAGCATCACAATGTAACAGTTTCAGACTTTGAAAAATTACTCTCAGAAACCAGCAACATTAAGTAGCACACTTCACAAGCTTATGCTTGTCACCACAAGGCACATAAAAATACATGGGTTGCACCACTGTAAAGATGGAATGAATATGCTCCTATAACATGTAGACATTATGCACAAAAGATGCACACACAAAATGCAACGAAAAAGACAAATAAGCAAGTTATGCCAAGTTCCAGCAGTTTACATCATATAGCACTCTTGCAACAGGGATTAACATGGCATAAAGCATCGTAAAAAGCATGCAAAGGACACTATCATGAAGAGCATCACGAGACGAACATTTTGACATATCATTCACTCAAATCGGTTAAACATGCACAAAGTTACATCCTCTCAAACATGCACACATGATATGATGATCCTCAGACTTGGCCATTTTTAGGGAAAGCAGATTGAGCACAAGATATTAAGCTACAACCAGGGCGATGGATAGACTGGGGAGAGAGGGAATTGTGCTGGGCTTATCATGGGGCAAAGGCCCAGGAAGGAAGTAGTGGCAAGCGGGCCGGGGCACTGCTGGGCCACGCTGTTCTGGTGTGGGCTTCGGCCCACGAGCACGAGGAGGATGCCCTCGTCCTCTGCCCGGACGATGACGAGGCCGGAACGTCAACGGGCCGGCGGCCGGTGGCTGAATGGCGCTCTGGTGGTGGGGCTGACCCATAGGCGGTGGGGATGGGTAGATCTGGTGATGGGGATCTTGGATCCGGCCCGAGGAGGGGTTGGTGACGCGGCCAAAGACGGGGACTGCGAGCTTGAAGGGGGCGTTCATGGCGGCGGCGGCTTGCTACGAGAGAGAGAGCGAGTGAGGGAGATGGGGAGCAGCGGAGAGAAAGGGAAGGGATAGGACGGGACCGACCTGCGGGTGGAGTCCGGCGACGGCGGCAAGCTTTCGGCAGGGTGGAGACGAGGCGAGGGGGTCCGGCGAGGCTCGGCGGGGTGGCCTCGCTCCGACGAGGTCGCGGCGGTGAGGCGGCGCCGGCGAACATCGGCGGTGAGCAGGCGACGGTGCGCGGAGCGACTGGCGGCGGGGATCCAGGCTCCCGCGAGATCGGGCGGGCCCCGGATGGGCCTGCAGGGCCAGCGGTGGCGGGGGGTGGCGTGCTGTGATTGGTTGAGGAGACGGCGGTGCTGACGTGGCGGATCCTGATTGGCCAAAGTGATGTGGCTGGCGAACATGTCCTGCACGGTGCGGACGTGTCTGGCGGCGCAGGGAGGTGGTGGACTAGGGTTTCGTCCGCGAAAAATGGAGGGGGAGGTGTTTGTATAGGTAGTGGGAGCTAGGAGAGTACAAATGATGTGCAGTTTTCGCCCACACGATCGTGATTCAACGACGGAGAGCATGCAGAGGGTTTAGATGGGCTAGTAGGCTGTTATGAAGGGGTGCTTGGCTGCAAAGGGAAGGGGCTTTTATGGTTACCCAGTTAACCGTTGGGGCATCAAACGACCTCCAAATGGAACGAAATTTGACAAGCAGTCTACCGGTTATATACCAAGGCCACTCGAAAAATCTCGGCCCATTCCGAAAACATTTTTCTCCCGCTCACGAAACGAGAACTGAGAGGTGCAACGGGTGCATGTGAGAGTGTAGGATTCCGAAACGAGCAATGGAGAAAGTGACCGGATGCAAGTTTTAAAAAACATGAAGATGCAATGCACATGATGACATGGCAAATATGCAACACACAAGCAAATGACATGACAACGACGGTGAATAACTAGAAGACACCTGGCACATCAGACTCGGGGCGTTACAACTCTCCTCTACTAACAAGATATCTCGTCCCGAGATCTTAGGAACGAGACAGGAGAAAAGAGGATGCGGTGAAGCAAGAACGCAAAAGAGAAGGTGAACAAGACCGAGATAACTCGAGTAGAGAAAAGGAACGACAAATCTGACAAGAATCAAAAGCTCAAAGAATAAGATAGACTCTAAAACCACTCCGATTAGCACAACACCGAAAAGGGGTAAGAACGAAAGAATTGTGACAGCATCCCAGTTGAACATGGAATGGATTAGAACATGAACTTGACAAGATGTAACGATACTATACGAGTGGGACAACACAACGCCACCAGAAGAATTGAAAGAGACATAGATCAATCAATATCGAGCTCAAAACATGACGTCATGAAGTTAACAGAAAACTGGAACATCATATAGGCATGTTCATGGCAATGAAAACATATGCTACAGGACATATATGAGGCATCAAAAGGCATGGCATGATACAGAATAACATAGACATCAAAACATGTGAACTAAAAATCTCCATATTATGCATGCAATTGATGGTAGCTTCAACTTAACATAGCATCACAATGTAACAGTTTCAGACTTTGAAAAATTACTCTCAGAAACCAGCAACATTAAGTAGCACACTTCACAAGCTTATGCTTGTCACCACAAGGCACATAAAAATACATGGATTGCACCAGTGTATAGATGGAATGAATATGCTCCTATAACATGTAGACATTATGCACAAAAGATGCACACACAAAATGCAACGAAAAAGACAAATAAGCAAGTTATGCCAAGTTCCCGCAGTTTACATCATATAGCACTCTTGCAACAGGGATTAACATGGCATAAAGCATCGTAAAATGCATGCAAAGGACACTATCACGAAGAGCATCACGAGACGAACATTTTGACATATCATTCACTCAAATCGGTTAAACATGCACAAAGTTACATCCTCTCAAACATGCACACATGATATGATGATCCTCAGACTTGGCCATTTTTAGGGAAAGCAGATTGAGCACAAGATATTAAGCTACACCCAGGGCGATGGATAGACTAGGGAGAGAGGGAATTGTGCTGGGCTTACCATGGGGCAAAGGCCCAGGAAGGAAGGAGTGGCAAGCGGGCCGGGGCACTGCTGGGCCACGCTGTTCTGGTGTGGGCTTCGGCCCACGAGCGTGCGGAGGATGCCCTCGTCCTCTGCCCGGACGATGACGAGGCCGGAACGTCAACGCGCCGGCGGCCGGTGGCCGAATGGCGCTCTGGTGGAGGGGCTGACCCATAGGCGGTGGGGATGGGTAGATCTGGTGATGGGGATCTCGGATCCGGCCTGAGGAGGGGTTGGTGACGCGGCCAAAGATGGGGACTGCGAGCTTGAAGGCGGCGTTCATGGCGGCGACGGCTTGCTACGAGAGAGAGAGCGAGTGAGGGAGATGGGGAGCAGCGGAGAGAAAGGGAAGGGATAGGACGGGACCGGCCTGCGGGTGGAGTCTGGCGACGGCGGCATGCTTTCGGCAGGGTGGAGACGAGGCGAGGGGGTCCGGCGAGGCTCGGCGGGGGGGCCTCGCTCCGACGAGGTCGCGGCGGTGAGGCGGCGCCGGCGAACATCAGCGGCGAGCATGCGACGGTGCGCAGAGCGACTGGCGGCGGGGATCCGGGCTCCCGCGGGATCGGGCGGGCCCCGGATGGGCCTGTAGGGCCAGCGGTGGCGAGGGGAGGCGTGCTGTGATTGGTTGAGGAGACGGCGGTGCTGACGTGGCGGATCCTGATTGGCCAAAGTGATGTGGCTGGCGAACATGCCCTGCACGGTGCGGACGTGTCTGGCGGCGCAGGGAGGTGGTGGTCTAGGGTTTCGTCTGCGAAAAATGGAGGGGGAGGTGTTTGTATGGGTAGTGGGAGCTAGGAGAGTACAAATGATGTGCAGTTTTCGCCCACACGATCGTGATTCAACGACGGAGAGCATGCAGAGGGTTTAGATGGGCTAGTAGGCTGTTATGAAGGGGTGCTTGGCTGCAAAGGGAAAGGGCTTTTATGGTTACCCAGTTAACCGTTGGGGCATCAAACGACCTCCAAATGGAACAAAATTTGACAAGCAGTCTACCGGTTATATACCAAGGCCACTCGAAAAATCTCGGCCCATTCCGAAAACGTTTTTCTCCCGCTCACGAAACGAGAACTGAGAGGTACAACGGGTGCATGTGAGAGTGTAGGATTCCGAAACGAGCAATGGAGAAAGTGACCGGATGCAAGTTTTAAAAAACATGATGATGCAATGCACATGATGACATGGCAAAGATGCAACACACAAGCAAATGACATGACAACGACGGTGAATAACTAGAAGACACCCGGCACATCAGACTCGGGGCGTTACAACTCTCCTCTACTAACAAGATATCTCGTCCCGAGATCTTAGGAACGAGACAGGAGAAAAGAGGATGCGGTGAAGCAAGAACGCAAAAGAGAAGGTCAACAAGACCGAGATAACTCGAGTAGAGAAAAGGAACGACAAATCTGACAAGAATCAAAAGCTCAAAGAATAAGATAGACTCTAAAACCACTCCGATTAGAACAACACCGAAAAGGGGTAAGAACAAAAGAATTGTGACAGCATCCCAGTTGAACATGGAATGGATTAGAACATGAACATGACAAGATGTAACGATACTATACGAGGTGGACAACACAACGCCACCAGAAGAATTGAAAGAGTTGAATGACGAGAACGAAGAAGAAGATGACATCTTCTATCACAAATGAGTTTGAAAGCAGTCTTTACAAAGAAGATTGAGTGAAGTTGTTGGAAATTCAACAACGAAAAGAATGAACTTGTCGTGGACTTATTGAAAACATCTCAAAATTATGAGGTGACAACCGACCACAAGCGAAAAAGATTGAATAACCGAGAAGCATGACGAAATGCAAAACTCCGCATCAAAAGAATACGGAGAATTAATTGCACTTCGAGACGCAAGAAGAAAATATGCTTGCGCCCTTCCAACAAGAATCTTGATGAACACTAGAAGAATGGATCAAATCCTTGTGAACCACCGTGAAGAACTCCAATAAAAATGGATGATGAGATAAAATTGAAGGATGAAAAGAATAAGATAACGCCTTGTGATGATTTAGATTGAGTTTCCGACGATATAAGCGAGAAAAACTTGGAACTCCGAAAAAAAGACAAACAACTTAGAACCGAGAAATTATTCCTCATGAAAAATCTCTGAAGCAAGGAATTACTTGGCCACGATGAAATGATAATAAGAATTACGTTATGGTTATCCTCATCAAATTTAATTGATGACAAATGGATTTGGCATGCAACTTATTCTTCTTGAAAATAATTGAAGAGAGATATATCACAAACTTGAGAAGGTATTCCTGAACCACAGGTAGGACTGGAAAGAACGAATGAATTGATATGATAGAAAAGGATGATGAATCATGAAGGAACCACCATGGCAATGAAAACCAACGAAGAGAAGAGAATGAATCGCTTGAAACAATTAGAAAACAAACGAAGATACTTGAGTGAATCGAGATGAAAGAAAATGAAGTGATCGTGAACTGATAAAAGAATGCTTGGACGAACCACCGGTACAAATAAGGGAACGAATGAAGCTAAAAACTTGGAACAAAGAAATATTCTGAAATGGAGGCCTCCGAATAGACGAAACGGAAAAACTACTCATGAAGTACTCTGGATGGGTAAGAAAGGAATCACACGATAGGGAAATAATTTGAGAGGATAACCTCAAGCCAGCACCACAAATCTCTGGGAGAACGGACAAGATTTAGAGGAAATACTCCTCTTCGGTCTTCAACCGTTGAAAATGACAACGAGAAACACCACCAAAATTGTTGAGATACTCCGGGAGAATGAAAAGAGAAGGGGTTGAGCCAACAATGAAATTAATTTGAAAGCAAGCTTGAAAGCGACATTTGACTGATGAGAATTCATACTTACGTCAAACTTCGAAAAGAATCTGAGAACAACTTCGGGAAAAATTAGAAGAGTTACGTAAGATCCTGACAAAAGACCTGTGGGTTATGGCCCACTGAAAATAAACACCGTTGGGAAGGATTGTTGAATGAGAAATGATGCACCGGAACAGCTGAAAGACTTGAATGAGGTGACAATCTTGAAATTATTGAATGCAAACACGAATCTGCTAAGATGTCTTGAGCACTCTGGAAGGATAAAATGGCGAGAGGCGAATGAGAAAAAGAATCACTTGCATGTGTAGAATGGATATTCGATTAAGGACACCGGCTCTGAGAAGAAAAAAGGATGGGCGGGTGGGAAAAAGAAAGACAACTTCACATGGGGGAACAACGTCGTTGAGAAAGAACTGTAGACTGATCTCACAAAAGACGACGAGGATCGAATGCCTCCAAGAGAAGTGCGCCAGATGTAAAGAGCTGACAATGCAACATACGAAAACTAACTGTGAGATCCTATAAAAATTTGAAGGGGAAGAGGAGTAGTTCAAAACACCTACGACAAGATTTCTCACCAGAGTGGCAAAGGGGACTGAGTAGTAAAGAGAAGTCCTACTCTCCGATATAACTAGACTCCGAAAAAGTTTTCTTCTAGACTCAACAACGACCAAACTATACAATAAAACAAGGGGGCTCCTAGGGTCGGTCGAGGCTCTGATACCAACTTGTCACTCCAATATGCGATACTATCCTAAAGAGACTCGAAGGTCCCACCAAGGATAGAACCGCATATTGACACGCTTTTTGCAAGATGGATATCATTACATCAACATTACATAATAGATGGGGTTACATACAAGGCATACAAATGACGCAAGAGTACATCAATACATCGTACATAAGTTCAACATCCGACTATGGATAAAACACAAATAGAAGATCAAACGTCGTCCACCCTTTTTGGCGTCCTGGGAAGAGGGGTCCCCAAACTTGCCTGCCTGCGGCCCACGGCATGGCTCCACCAGCGGCCCTGTACGACCCATCTTCACCAGCAAACACTCAAGACCCTCGCGAGGCGGATGACGCAAGACCTCCTCGAGGGTGGCCTCACCAAGCTGGCTCGCAAGGGGCGGAGAGATCAAGGCAAGGGGCACCTCGCGAGGTTCTCGTGACGCAAGCCATGACGACCTAGGCCAGACGGGCGCCAGCGCTCATAGTGTCCTCGTTTCCTCTTTTGTCCTAAAGAAGCAAGCGCAGGCGCGGAGTGCCGATGCATCAAGCAAAGGTTTACATATCGGTGCAACAAGACCAAGACCAGCAGGACGGTAGGACGAAGGTCACCGTGGAGCCCAGAACGGTGTCACCACCAGAGCCTTTGGCAGGCGAAGACCATCTTGTTTCAGGATAGCTTGTACTAGTTGTCCCCCTTCAAACTAGCCGTTGTGGGATCCATTCCCGCCTAATATTTGGGAAGAGGACCCGGGCCTCTATATATAGGACTAGCCACCATCGTAGAAAGGAGGACCGAGAGAGAGAAGAAGGATCGGCACATCAAGAGGAGGACGATGCTCTATCGCATCAACTCACCAAGCACAAGAGCACATCTCCCCAGGAGGCTATTCTTCCCTTGTAATTGTTCATCCTCAGCCCAAGTGGCAATCTACCACACCACACTAGAGTAGGGTATTACACCACATCGGTGGCCCGAACCAGTATAAATCTTGTGTCCCTTTGTTCTGCGGGTTCGACGCGCTAAGCCTTGAGATTGCGGTGAGGGCGTGAGCTAGAGAGGGGGAGAGATCTTCATGTGCACCCCAGTATTCGAACCTCAAGGGTTTTGCCGGAACCCGAAATCCGACATTTGGCGCGCCAGGTAGGGGTGCGCTGAAGCTTTCCTTCCACTGATCCGCGTCCCATCGCTCCACCACATCCATGTCGGACGCGCGCCGAGCGCCAGGCCGCCCTCGCCACCCGTGTCGCTCAGACAGCCCATGTCGGCGGGCCTCCCCATCGTTCTCCGTCTCCTGTTGCCAACGCCGCTACCGACCTGGCGGCAAACGACCAGCAAGCGTCCTCACTGCACCCCTCCGTGCGGCGGGACGGCCACACCGCCACCCCGTCGCTGTCTCTAGCCGGCTCATCATCTCATGCTCGCCGCGCACCCATAGATGCGCAGGCTGCGCTGCTCATGGCACGCGGGGTCCTGCGTTACCGCCCGGTCGACGACCTCTACGAGGACTGGTTGGACCACATCGCCGAGCTCATCAGCGCCACTGGAGGATCTCCTGCACCATCGCTCTCACTGCCTTGCCCACCTCCAACCGCGGGTGATGCAGTTCATGGAGGGCCACCACCTCCTCCGCGTCAAGATGGTGTCCTCGCCCCAAGACGCTCAGTCCCGCGGCGTGATCCACCGTGCCGTGTGCCCGCGCACGAAGAAGGAAGCTGCCGGGAAGTTCCCCGGCCGCAAGAAAACGCTCCAGGGCTCCCGGAGCCACGACAACACCCCGTGTCGCCTGTGGCGGTGCTGTGCGGACATCAAGGGCTAGCTCCGCCCCTGCAGAGGGCCCTTGTGGCCACCGTAGGCTGCTGCGCCCTCGTTCCCGAGCTGCGCAGCATCGTTTTGCCAAGCAAGTTCAAGGCGGACCTGCCTCCTCGTTACGACGGCACCCCCGATCCTGCGGAGTTCCTGCAGGTCTACGAGCTGAGCATCGAGGTGGCCCATGGTGACGAAAAGGTCATGGCGAACTGGTTTCCCATGGCTCTCAAGGATGGCGCTCGCTCGTGGCTCCTGAAGCTGCCTCCAGGCTCAATCTCCTCCTGGGGTGAGATGCGCGACCGCTTCGTCGCCAACTTCCAGGGCACTCGCGAACGCCCTCCGGCCACGGGTGACCTGCACCGCATCAAGCAACAGCCGGGAGAGAAACTGCAGAAGTACATCCAGCGCTTCAATAGTGTGCATCTCAAGATCCCAAAGGTGATAGACGAGGCCATCATCTCAGCGTTTTCGGATGGCGTGTGCAACATCAAGATGAAGGAGGATCTCGCCATCCACGAAGAGCTATGCATGAATCTGGAGCTGTTCAACATAACGGCCAAGTGTGCAAGAGCTGAGGAGGGGTGTCTCTCCCTCCCCGAGCTCCCTGCTGCAGACCCAGAGGAGAAGAAGGCCAAGGTCAAGGAAGTGAAGCACAAGGGAGTGGCTGTACTCACGGCAGAGCCAGACACCAAGCCCGGCCAGGATCTTCCTGAGTCGTCCAAGGGCGGCCGTCTGTCCTGCGCCTTTCACAACGTGCACAACCACAACACCAATGATTGTCAAGAGCTTAGGGCCATTCGAGATGGACGCTTCGGCCGACGCCCCGAGCGCAACGGCTGAGGAGGAGGATCAGGTGGAGGACTTTGGGATGACCAAACCCCCCAGGAGTGGCGCGACCAGCCTCGCGAGGACCGCTGGCAGGACCAGCCTCATGGGGGCGCCTTGAGGGACCAGCCTCGCGAGGACCGTCCTCAGGACAATCGTGGTCTCCCTCCACCGCCACCACCACCAAGGAGGTACGACGACCACCAACAAGAAGAAGGGGCTGGGGGCTTCAAGGAGCCGCGCGCCATTGCTTGCATCTTGGGTGGTGCTCAGGCCCCGACTTACCAGCGAATCTTCATGCAGTTCTCTCGTGAGGTGAATGCAACCCTTCCCAAGCTTGAGGCCATGCGCCCGCTCAGATGGTCCAAGTAAGCCATCACCTTCTGCTCGGCGAACCAGCTCAAATGCGTGGCAATCATCGGCATCCTCTCGATGCTTTGTTCACCCGTCGTTAGCAATGTCCAAGTCACCAAGACCCTCATCGACGGCGGTGCAGGGCTCAGTGTTCTGTCTGTCGAGACGTTCGACAGCCTTCAAGTGCCACACGATCAGTTTCAGCCCACCAAGCCTTTCTCAGGAGTGACCGACGGCTCCACCACCCCAATGGGGAAAGTTCGTGTCCCTGTCACCTTCGGCCAGCGCAACAACTACCACACCGAGATCGTCGACTTCAACGTTTCCCACATCCAACTGTCGTACAATGCCATCCTCGGGTACCCAGCATTAGACAAATTCATGGTAGTGACCCACCATGGCTACAACGTCCTCAAGATGCCGGGAAGTGGCGGAAATCATCACAATCCCCTGCGAAGAAAGAGATGCGGTGTGCTCCCTTGAGCACGCCTTCCAAGCTGCAGCAATCGAAGACCCCGATAGCGCGGGTGTGCAGTATCCTCCTGAGGCCAACCCCAAGAAGAAGAAGCAGCTACTCCGCACAGGGCCTCAGGGGAGTGGCGCATCTAGCGGTGCCACCTTAGGATCGGCGCCCGCACCTTGGGCACCTCCCTCCCTCGCATGGGAAGGCCCGCCAGGCGCCCTCCTCGGGCAGGGCTCGGGGCCTCTCTTCTGGAGGGCCTCCGGCCTAGCCAACATCACGAGGGAGGAACTCGGACACCACATGGATGCGTGCTTCGCGGCACGTTTCCCTCAATAGGGCACTGGGCAAGGAGTGCCCGGCGCTCAGGAGTTCATCGTCAAGGCCACTCAGGAGCTTCAGGAAGCAAGGGCAATACGCGGTGACCGCCGCCCACTTGGTGTAACTCCCCACCCGGGCGAGGGTGGTGAGCTGCGCGTCTACATCGACATCCCATGACTCAACATGGCCGCATTTTAGGAGCGTTTCTGGCCTTCATGTGCTGGCCGGTGTGAGGGTCCACCTCACAGCTACATGCGTATGCTGTTCGGCCTGCCGAGCATGGCGGCCGCCTTCTAGCGCAATCTACGGAGCATCCTGGCGACCCAGGAAGCCAGGCATCACGCGGTCCTGGCAGAGATGGAGACGGTCCTCAGGAGGCCACATGAGCCCCAGAGCCTCACGAGGCTCAGGGTCTCGACGACTCGTGAGGAGCGGCTTCTTCGGCGTGCACCTTCAGCTACCTCAATGCACCTTCGACAACAAAACTAGGTGACATTTTCCAAGTTTAT
The DNA here is from genome assembly GCF_003073215.2 of Triticum urartu. Taxonomy (NCBI): domain Eukaryota; kingdom Viridiplantae; phylum Streptophyta; class Magnoliopsida; order Poales; family Poaceae; genus Triticum; species Triticum urartu. The sequence goes on along the minus strand of NC_053026.1, from coordinate 148,584,348 downwards.
TCTGCTGGGAGTGCCCCTCGGGCTGCATTATTCCCAGGTCGCATGGGCCTATCCGTGTAGCATGTATCCTCTTGCATCTTTAGTTTACCCTACTGGGGCGCGCCTCAGGCTGCATCTTCCCCAGGCCGCTCTGTCCGACCTAGTGGCATGTATCATTCTTGCATTTACCTAAGTTTGTTTGGTTTCCATGCATAAGCTATCTATGGTCATTACCTGCTTGATTATCACGGGAGCCACTCATGCCGGTACGGAGCTTGTGCTCGGGTCCGTCCTTGCAACACTGACAAATCTGAGCGGTCAAGCTCTGGCTTGCGGCAAGCCCGTGCATGTCACCTCACCGGACCCTCAGTGCCTTCACCTTCTTGCGAACCGACCAGTGGCAGACCAGTAATCATAGCGGCAATTTGTGTCCCTCCTCACGCTAACCTGCAGGAACCTCCTGAGGGCAACTAAGGGCGGTACCGCGGGCTCCCTCTGCTCCCGTGAAATTCGCTTGCGCGTTAAAAGGGGGGCTCCTGAGCATTGCGACTCAGGAGCTCTTACTGGCTCTCCAGCCCTCACCCCCTGGCCTTGACCACGGCACCGCGACCTGGCATACCAGCGGCGGCTGAGCTCACTCGAGGGCCGGGACCTGAGGACGTAGAGCACATAGAAGAGCGTGGCGAAGAGGGGAAGGCTTGCACGATCCTAACCTGGCTACACTACGGCCGTCGGCATGCGAGTCTGGCGCAGCACGAGGAAACAACTCCTGACTACCAAGATAAGTTTCGCACCCGGGTCGGCCTAGAGCTATGGCATAAGATTTCGACCTCTCGCAGCCCTGCTGCGGCGGCGTCGCCTCCCTTTCCCACCTCTAGGTAGCTTCTTGCGCGCTTGAGGGAGTCTTGGATTAAGGGGTCCTCGGGCATCCAGCCTGTAATCCATGGGCCGGACTGATGGGCTGTGAATATACGAAGACCGAAGACTGCACTCGTGTCCGGACAGGACTCTCCTTGGCGTGGAAGGCAAGCTTGGTGACCGAATATGTAGATTCCCTTCTTTGTAACTGACCTTGTGCAACCCTAGATCTTCCCGGTGTCTACATAAACTGGAGGACTTAGTCTGGAGAGGAAGATATTGATTACCATAGCCATACCAGCTAGACCTCTAGGGTTTAGCCATTGCGATCTCGTGGTAGAACTCTTGTAATACTCATAGTCATCAATATCAATCAAGAAGGATGTAGGGTATTACCTCCGTAGAGAGGGCCCGAACCTGGGTAAACATCGTGTCCCATGTCTCCTATTACCATTGACCTTAGACGCACAGTTCGGGACCCCCTTCCCGAGATCCACCGGTTTTGACACCAACATTGGTGCTTTCATTGAGAGTTCCACTGTGCCGTCGACAACGGGATCGATGACTTGCCTCGTCCTTAAAGACAATATCACTACCGGAGGAGAACTGGCCCCAGGCCAAACCCTCCGCTTGGGCAGCTTTACCATGACCGCCTGTTCGGCCGTTAAGCCTACGATGACCTCTCGGGCCATCGAAATCCTCTTCGTATCGACCCCAAACACTCCAAGCAGATGGATCCAGCGGAGTTTTTGTCTTTAAACGAGCTCCTTGATCATATTGCCACCCTGGGAATCGCCACAGATTACGATCGGATCGGGCTCAAACCCGACCAAAGAGAAATCAAATCTCTACCGATCACCCACCACATAGCGGTAGTCGAGGAGCAAGACGGCGACTCTTCCCCTATACTGAAGACGTACTACGTCCGGATCACCGACCCTGCAGAGCCAGATACCCACCCGCAAAAGGAGGTGACCGGCCTTCTGAATATAGAATCGGATGGCGGGCAAAGGCAACCAGAAAATACTCCGGAGCCCGGACTCTTAAGTCTGGAAAAACTTTAGACTCCGGATCATCGATCGGGTCAGAGTCCAGATCCAATTCCACCCACCCACCCAGACATTAGTGCTCTCACGGGCACACAACAGCAGCCTCAGGAAACTGTCCACCACTTCTGGGCCAGATTCCTGTCGGGGCGGATGCTTTTACACGCTTCCAAGACATACCTCATTACGGGTATATGAAGCTTAAAATGCCCGGACAAACGACATAATCACTCTTGTCAGTGATCCGGATATAGCACTCCGCGCCGAAAACAAAACCGTATCCCTGGCCCGTGAGGCATTATCTAAAGCCCACGCGGCCGAAGAATTAACTGCACTACGCTCCACGGTGGATAGGGATGATGTGATCTTAGACAAACGACCCAAATCCACCTCCTTCAAACCGGCAGAAGAAATAGTCAAATTCCAGGTCCACCCAATGGACCCTAAGAAGACAACATCTATTGGAGCACAACTAGACCCAACGATCGACGCCGCACTAAGGGATTTCCTTCGCGAAAACATGAATATATTCGCCTGGCACCCTTCTGGCATGCCTGGAATCCCACGTGAGCTAGCCGAACATAGCCATAATATCTGAAAGGGATACAAACCAATCAAACAAGCATTGCGGTGCTTTTCCGAGCCCAAATGCCGAGCTATGGGGGAGGAGCTGGCCAAGATAATTGAGGCCGGATTCATCAGAGAAACAAAACATCCGGACTAGCTGGCAAACCTGGTGAGGGTACCAAAGAAGGACAAATCCTGGCGGTTGTGTGTCGATTTTAAAGACCTCAATAAGGCTTGCCCTAAAGATCCCTTCCCCCTCCCCGCATCGATCAAATCATTGATGCTACCGCAGGACACGACTCACTGTGTTTCCTTGATGCATATTCCGGATACCATCAAATAAAAATGAAGAGTCCGATCAAGCTGCAACAACATTGATTACACCATATGGGCCATTCTATTTCAACACCATGCCCTTCGGGCTCAAGAATGCCGGCGCCACATACTGACGCATGATTCAAACATGCCTGGAGAAACAGATTGGCAAGTCAGTTGAAGCTTATGTGGACGACGTCGTCATCAAAACTAGGCGCGTCAAAACACTAATAGACGATTTACGTCTCACATTTGATAACCTCCGCATGTATGACTGTTGGTGTCAAAACTGGCGGATCTCGGGTAGGGGGTCCCGAACTATGTGTCTAAGGTGGATGGTAACAGGAGGCAGGGGACACGATGTTTTACCCAGGTTCGGGCCCTATTGATGGAGGTAAAACCCTACGTCCTGCTTGATTTATTCTTTATGATATGAGTATTACAAGAGTTGATCTACCACGATATCGGAGAGGCTAAACCCTAGATGCTAGCCTATGGTATGATTGTATGTTGTCCTACAGACTAGAACCCTCTAGTTTATATAGACACCGGAGGGGGCTAGGGTTACACAAGGTCAGTTACAAAGGAGGAGATCTACATATCCGTATTGCCCAGCTTGCCTTCCACGCCAGGTAGAGTCTTATCCGGACACGGGACGGAGTGTTCAATCTTGTATCTTCATAGTCCAACAGTCCGGCCAAAGGATATAGTCCGGTTGTCCAGAGACCCCCTAATCCAGGACTCCCTTAGTAGCCCCCGAACCAAGCTTCAATGACGATGAGTCCGGCGTACAGTGTTGTCTTCGGCATTGCAGGGCGGGTTCTTCTCCATATTTCGAACGTTTGTTAAGCAGTGTCCGGTCCCATAAATGTTGGACATCTTGGCTTCTGCGCCCAATAAGGGATATCTCCCACGCGTCAAATGAATACGAGGCAACAGGGCATTTTTACATTCGCCCCCCTTGCCAGATAAATAAATTGCCTGTTAAAGGGACGGGGATTCTTAGATCCGATCCATACCATCCTCCCCCAGCGAGAATCCATCAGAGCGCGCTTTTGAAAGATCCACTCCAACATGGCCGAACCCCGCAGCTCCTCCCCCGCCCCGTAGCCCTAAGCCCGGTGATTGGGAGAGGTCTTCAGTCCCACACAGTCGATTAGTCGAACTGCAGACTAAGGGATTTCTCCCTCCGGCGTATATGGTGCTCGTACGAGCCGGGCTCACCACCTACAATGGCGGGGAGCAAGCGGAGAGCTTCCCCGGCCCTTCTACGGGGTAGCGGGTATGCCTTGTCCCTTATTTATTGAGGGGAGTCGGATTTCCGAGTCATTAGTTCCTCCGCGGGCTCCTGGAGTTCTACGGCCTCCAATTACATAATTTCACCCATGCCTCCATTTTACACATCGCTGGCTATGTCGCCGTCTGTGAGTTGTTCCTGGGCTGCGAGGCTCATTTCGAGCTGCGGAAAAGGTTATTTTGCCTCGTCCCTCGCACACAGAGGGGGTCACATTATCAAGTGGGCGGAGCCGAAATATGGTGCATCGCCGGAACCAGATACCTATCCGGTACCCCGAAGAAGACGTCCGAACACTGGCCTTCGGAATGGTTTTATATGGAGGACGTTCCCCTTCGGGACCCTGTTCTGTGGTGTCTCACTACTAGGGAAAAGCCTAGCAGCAGTGCAGGTTTTAGGCCTATCAGTAGCGCGGGGCGATGCGCTACTGATAAGGCGCTACAGCTAACGTATAGCAGTAACGTGCCTCCGCCCACGCTACTGCTAAATCGACTTAGTAATAGCGACTTCCCAGAGGAGCGCTACTAGTAATTGGTAGTAGCGCTTCTCCCTGCATGCGCTGCTACTATTATTTCGTATTTTATTTATTTTTTATTTCATGTTGTACTCATACACCTTTACACAAGTTTTCATACAACATGATTTTAGAAATTGTTTTTACATCATAATGAGTTATTACATCATGGGGTGAAAGAACCGTGGACTAGTTTCAAGTGGATGGACATCCACTTGAAACTAATCCACGCTTCTTTCACCCAATGATATAATAAATATCATCATCATATCATTAACAACTTATCATCATAATACATCATTGTCATATAACACCTCCTCAAGATCATCGTTTTCATCAATGAGACATCACATAGCAAATTGGTCACTAGTCGTAATCACAAGTACTCCTCATCATCAACTCTAACACATTGTATCACATAATAAACATATTGTACCTCATAGGACCTACTACATTCTCTTAGGACCTACTATATTCTCTAAGGTAAAATAGCAAAAAACAAGATAGCCCCTGACTCTCCATTATGGAGAATGGAGATTATCCTGTCTCCAATTCTTGCCTTTCGTTTTATGTTACTTCCAAGAACCTCCTTGCGAATGTCCAAACATTTTTTCCATTCTTTGATTAGCATGTGTTCACCGGTTTTAGAAATCTGATATGCACAGGTGAGCTCCTTAGAATGACCTGGATGTATCTTCAGAACTGCAAGGCGACCATTCTGATACATCAGATGAGGCACACAATCCATCGGGATTTTCTGTTGAAAAACATAGTAATAACTTCATAGTTAGCAATGATGTACTAGTTTTAGAAGTATGCAAAAGATGCATGGATTTCGTAATAGTAAAAAATCTTACGAGGGTATATCCATAGAAGTTGCCGTGGTTCAACACGTGCACTAGTGGCACGTATTCACCATAATTTGGAGGAGTTCGATAATAGGTATTGTAATTCTCAAGATAAGTACAATAATCTATCAGATGACTTTTCTCCTTATAAGTTAATTCGGAGACATCAGTGTAGTGGGTTTTGTCTACCATCTTCTACACATTCTTTGAAGATTCAAAATAAGCTGTCAATGGAAGTAAGCTGTCAACTATTTTGAAATAAACAATATAAAATAGTTAATAACTATGTTTGAGAAACTCACATTGCGGTAGAATCGGAAGCGTGTCAACAAGGACCCAAATGTCCATATTTCTTGCTCGATGTCAGGATCACCAAGATCCATGGTGACAATCATACCCTCACAAAAACCATACATTTTTGCAAAGTGCTTCCCAATTTTGGCAACCAAAATGGGTTATGCTCTGAGAATTGTACAGATTTACTTCAAAATCGATATCATGATGGGTCCTTAGGTGTATTTTCTTTGTTTGAAAATTTTCATGCTCTTCAAAACCCATCCTCTCCAAGACATAGCGTCTTGCATGGCATGGGATAAGCTAGTCGAATTGTAAAAGATGAAAATTAGACGTTGAAATAGTTGAAGTCATGCTTAATGCTGAAGCGCTGATCTCAACACTTGTCGTTGTTGTGTACCGTTTCAACATCGAAGGTCTCCTCGAGCTTAATGCTGCAGCGCCGATCTTCGTCGAGCTCAATGAACATGTCGCACATACCTCAATCGTCGTTGCACCAGCTGCACTCCCCTGGGAGACTGTCCTCGTCCGAGTACGACATTTCCTACGTTCATAATTCAAAGATTAAACTTGTACAATTAAATATATGTACTAAAAATCCAAAATTAGATCATTATTTTTCGCGAAAATCCAGGCCACTCGATATTTCCTACATATTCTAGCACAAGTGATGCCAGAATTCACGAAAAAATCTGGCATGACCTTTGCTAAAAAAGGACATATCGAGCGCCTGAAATTAATCAACACTCTGGCAAAACATAGGCCACTCGGAGGTGTAAACTGAACATGAACGGCCACTTGGGCAACCACATATCCTATTTGAGCAAATATGACATGTTCAACTAGTTTTATTAATTCAACTAGTTCTTACTAAATATAAACTTACTATAAATAGAAAAAAACTAGTTCTTTCTAAAAATAAAGTAGTTGCTTTAACTAAAAAATAAACTAGTTCTATTAATTTTTGTACTAAAAATAAAATAGTTGTATTAACTCAACTAGTTCAATTAAGCCCTTACTATGAATAAAAATAAACTAGTTTTTACTAAAAATAAACTAGTTCAACTTGTTATATTAATTTTCTTACTAATTCTATTAAACACTTACTAAAATTTAACCCTAACTAATTTGATGAACTCTAAAATTTAATCCTAACTAATTCAATGAACTCTAAAACTAATTCTACTTAACAAGTACTACCATGATTAGCATCTAATTTGATGAACCCTAACTAATTAGATGAACTCTGAAATTTTACCCTAAGAACCCTAGCTAGGCAGATGTAGGGGAGGAGGTGGGCCTGCTCACCTCTGGCACCGGCGGAGTTAGGGAGATGGGCACGCGGCGTCGAGGTTGGGGACGGGGTCGGGGTCGGGGGCGCATGGCGGAGGTCGGGGTCGGGGGCGGTGTCGAGGTCGCGGTCAGGGGTGTGGGCGGCGTCGAAGGTGTGCAGAGAGTGACGGGTTGCGCGCGGCGGCCGACGACGATGCAGGGCGGCGACAGCGGAGGAGTAGGGATTTGGGGGAAGTGGACGTGGAGGAAGAACGAACCGCGCGGTTAAGTTAAAAGTACCAGTAGCGCGTTCCAGGAAGTGCGCTGCTGCTACGGTAGCTATAGCGCATTTCTTAACAAGCGCTACTGCTATTCCTTCTCTTTTTTATTTGCTTTCCATTTAATTTTATTTACATAAGCAGTAGCGCCTTTGTTCGTAAACGCGCTGCTACAAAACAAGTAGCGGTAGCGCGGTTCCACGTAGATCGCTACTACTATGTGTAGCCTATCGGCTAAGCCGTGGGAATTTTAGTAGTAGCGCTTTTGTACTCGGGCGCGCTACTGCGCTAATTAGCACCAGCGTTCGTTTTTATCCCGCGCTACTGCTAATGTTCTGTGTATAAGGTTTTCCCTAGTAGTGTCTTCCTGAGTTCAGCAATGCTCCTCTGAAGAAACGCCGAAGTTGGCGCCCACGGAGCCCCCAGGAGGAAGATAACGGAGAAGTCCTTTACGTGGTGAACCGGATTAAAGCACTGGCTCAATTAGGATTGACAGTAATCGAAGTCATGTCAATATGCATAATGCGGGGAGTGCAACCACTTCAATATCGAGGGCACCCCTTGTGGGTTTTAACGGGGCAGATGACACCACCCGTTGCAGGCGTAAGGGTCCGGACAATGCTGCCGCTTTAGCAAAAATTCTGTCCAAATTGTTCAAGGGAGAGGAAGACGAGTTCATCCACATCAAGCCATGGGATGGATTCTCCATGTACAACCCTCCAAGCTGGGTGAGTTATATCTCCTTACTCCCATTCTTCCCGCATTCTACGTGGGGATTTTTAAACCGCGCTACAGATACAGCTATAGCAGTAGTGCGCCCGAGTACAAAAGCGCTACTACTAAAATTCCCACGGCTTAGCCGATAGGCTACACATAGTAGTAGCGATCTACGTGGAACCGCTCTACCGCTACTTGTTTTGTAGCAGCGCGTTTACGAACAAAGGCGCTACTGCTTATGTAAATAAAATTAAAAGGAAAGCAAATAAAAAAGAGAAGGAATAGCAGTAGCGCTTGTTAAGAAACGCCCTATAGCTACCGTAGCAGCAACGCACTTCCTGGAACGCGCTACTGCTACTTTTAACTTAACCGCGCGGTTCGTTCTTCCTCCACGTCCACTTCCCCCAAATCCCTACTCCTCCGCTGTCGCCGCCCTGCATCGTCGTCGGCCGCCGCGCGCAACCCGTCACTCTCTGCACACCTTCGACGCCGCCCACACCCCTGACCGCGACCTCGACACCGCCCCCGACCCCGACCTCCGCCTGATAGTTTTCCCGAGCCACATGGTGAAGTTCGAGCCCCTCGAACCGAGCTGACATCTTTAGGACGGCGTTACGATAGGCCGCCATCTTCAGATCCTTGGCATCAAAGTCTCCATTTATTTGGGATATTGCAAGGTTCGTATCCCCACGCACCTCTAGGCATTGAATGCCCATGGAAACTGCCATCCGAAGACCATGTAGCAGGGCTTCGTATTCGGCTGCATTATTGGAGTATGTATACAGTATCTGTAGTACGTATTGAACTGTATCTCCGGTTGGGGACGTCAGGATGACGACAGCCCCAAGTCCAGCCAGCATTTTGGAGCCGTCGAAGTGCATAATCCAATTGGAGTATGCGTCGTACTCTTTAGGGAGTTCGGCTTCCGTCCATTCGGCAACAAAGTCGGCCAATACTTGTGATTTAATTGCTCGCTGAGGTTTGTATGTTATGTAGAACGGGAGGAGCTCAATGGCCCATTTGGCAATCTGGCCCGTGGCGTCACGGTTGTTTATAATATCATTGAGTGGCACCTCCGAGGCTACTATAATCGAACACTCTTGAAAGTAGTGTCGCAGTTTCCGAGATGCCATGAATACTGCATAGGCTATCTTTTCATAATGTGGGTATCGTGATTTGCATGGAGTGAGGACAGTGGATACATAATATACCGGCTTTTGAAGAGGGAATTTATGTCCGTCCGCTTCTCGTTCGACGACGAGCACTGCGCTTACAACTTGATGAGTTGCCGCAATGTATAATAGCATTGGTTCGCCAATATTTGGCACAGCCAGGATTGGCTTGGTTATTAGTATGGATTTTATTTCTTCCAATCCGGCTGTGGCAGCGTCCGTCCACTTGAAGTGTTCGGTGCGCCGAAGGAGGCGATAAAGGGGTAATGCCTTTTCTCCTAAGCGGGAGATAAAGCGGCTTAGAGCCACCACACATCGAGTTAATTTCTGGATTTGTTTGAGGTCCGTTGGGGTAGCCAACTGTGACAGAGCTCGGATTTTGGCCGGATTAGCTTCAATTCCTCTACTGGAGACAATGAAGCCCACGAGCTTTCCGGCTGGTACGTCGAAAACGCATTTTTCCAGATTGAGCTTGATGTCATATGTTCGGAGGTTGTCAAATGTGAGCCCCAAGTCATCTATCAGAGAGTCGACGTGTTTGGTTTTGAAGACCACATTGTCTACGTATGCCTCTACTGTTTTGCCGATTTGTTTTTCCAGACAGGTCTGAATCATGCGCTGATATGTTGCGCCGGCGTTTTTGAGCCCAAAAGGCATTGTGTTGAAGCAGAAGGGACCGTATGGTGTGATGAATGCCGTTGCGGCTTTGTCGGACTCCGCCATCTTGATTTGGTGGTAACCGGAGTATGTGTCGAGGAAACACAATGATTCATGTCCTGCGGTAGCATCCATAATTTGATCAATGCGGGGGAGGGGAAGGGATCCTTTGGGCAGGCCTTGTTGAGGTCCTTGAAATCGACACATAGGCGCCATGATTTGTCCTTCTTTGGTACCATCACCAGGTTTGCTAGCCAGTCCGGGTGTTTTATTTCTCTGATGAATCCAGCCTCCAATAACTTGGCTAGTTCCTCTCCCATGGCCTGTCTCTTAGGTTTGGAGAAACGCTGCAGAGCCTGCTTGACCGGCTTGAATCCCTTTAGGATATTGAGGCTATGCTCGGCCAGCATGCGTGGGATTCCTGGCATGTCTGAGGGATGCCAGGAAAATATGTCCCAATTCTCACGCAGGAACTCTCGTAGTGCAGCGTCCACAGTGGGGGTTAATTGTGCCCCGATGGAGGCTGTTTTTGTAGGGTCCGTTGGGTGGACTTGGAATTTCACTATTTCATCCGCTGGTTTGAAAGAGGTGGACTTGGATCTCTTGTCGAGTATTACATCGTCCCTGTCCACTATGGAGCATAGCGCGGTTAATTCCTCGGCCGAAAGGGCTTCGGATAAAGCCTCGAGGGCCAATGCGGCTGTTTTGGTTTCGGCGCGGAGCGCTGTGTCCGGATCACTAGCGAGAGTGATGATTCCGTTGGGCCTAGGCATTTTGAGCTTCATGTACCCATAATGTGGTACAGCTTGGAAGATCGTGAACGCCTCACGTCCTAAAAGGGTGTGGTATCCACTATTGAACGGGGCCACTTGAAATGTAATTTCTTTGGACCTATATTTCTCCGGCGTGCCGAATACCACATCTAGTGTGATTTTCTCAGCGCAGCATGCTTCCTAACTGGGGATGATTCCTCTGAATGTTGTGCTACTTTGCTCAATGCGGTTCCAGTCTATTCCCATTTTTTTAAGAGTTTCCTCATAGATGAGGTTTAGTCCGTTGCCGCTGTCCATGAGTAATTTGGTGAGTCGAAAGCCGTCCACGATTGGACTGAAGACCTGTGCGGCTGGTGCTCTGGCTGTTCGGAATTTAGGTTCGTCACTGGCATTGAAGGTAATAGCCGTGTCACTCCATGGATTTATTGCTGCCATGTGGCAGATTTCGGCAATGCTGCGGAGTGTTCGCTTGCGCCAATTATTTGATACGAAGGTCTCAAAGACTATTAATACCGTATTGTTATCCACGGGATGGTGCTCCGTGGCCTTTGGGATAAGAAGATCCTCCCCACTTTTGGCCACCTGCCGGAGTGTCCAACATGCTCTAACGCTGTGCGTTGGTATGTTATCCGCTGTGCTATGAATTTTGCAGGGTCCGTTAAGCCATCCCTCCAATACGGTTCCGTGCCCTGTAGAGGGTTTTTGCTTCTTTGTAATTAACTCGGGTGTCTTATGATAGTGCACCCTTTTACCTCGGATGGGGTGCATATTTGGGGCCGGATTATCCCAAAATTTCGTTTCGGTTTTCTAGGCACTTTCCATCGCACTGTACTTTCGTACTATGGACGCCAAGTTAGCGAAGCGTGATATGTCATGGCGACTTATGGCGTTAAGGATTCCCTTGTCCGTGTAGTTATTACAGAAAAGTGAGACGGCGTCTTCCTCGCGGCAGTCCTGAACCTAATTCATCCCAAAGAGGAATCTGGCCCAATAATGATGTACTATTTCATGGGGCTCTTGCCTGATGTGGGAAAGATCATTTATGCCTGGGTGGGTGGGTGGATTTGAGTCCGAACCCCTACCCGATCTGAGACCCAGGGGCCGAGGATTTTCTGATCTTGGAAGTTCGGATTCCGGTATGTTGCCCGATGAGTCTAGCCCGCTGCCTGACTCTAGGTTCAGGGTTTGGGTGATGTCCTCCCGTAAACGGGTATCCGGCTCGGAGAGCTCAGGAATTCGGACATAGTTAGTCCTCAAGATAGAGGAAGAATTGTCGTATTGTTCCTCCACCACTAAAACATGATGGGTGACCGGTGGAGAGTTAATCTCCCTTTGTTCAGGTTTAAGCCCAATCCGATCATAGTCTCTAGCGACTCTCAAGGCGGCAATGCAATCTAAGAGCTCGTTCAGGGAAGAGAGCTCCATTGGATCCATCTGCTCGGCGAATTCCGAGCCGACGTGGAGGCTGTCTTCGATGACCTGAGAAGTCATCGTCGGTGTAGCAGCCAAACAGGCGGTCATGACGAAACCGCCTAGCCGGAGAGTTTGGCCGACAGTCAGGGCTCCCCCGGCGGTAATGTTGTTTTTAACAACGATATGAGGCATCCTTCCTTACGGCGACGTCACAGAGGAACTCTCAATGAAAGCACCAATGTCGGTGTCAAAACCGGCGGATCTCGGGTAGGTGGTCCCGAACTGTGTGTCAAAGGCGGATGGTAACACGAGGCAGGGGACACGATGTTTTACCCAGGTTCGGGCCCTCTTGATGGAGGTAAAACCCTACGTCCTGCTTGATTTATTCTTGATGATATGAGTATTACAAGAGTTGATCTACCACGAGATGTGAGAGGCTAAACCCTAGAAGCTAGCTTATGGTATGATTGTATGTTGTCCTACGGACTAGAACCCTCCGGTTTATACAGACACCGAAGGGGGCTTGGGTTACACAAGGTCAGTTACAAAGGAGGAGATATAAATATCCGTATTGCCTAGCTTGCCTTCCACGCCAAGTAGAGTCTTATCCGGACACGGGACAAAGTATTCAATCTTGTATCTTCATAGTCCAACAGTCCGCCAAAAGGATATAGTCCGGCTGTCTGGAGACCCCCTAATCCAGGACTCCCTCAATGACATTAAGCTCAATCCGGAAAAGTGCGTTTCCGGCATCTCCGCTGGAAAACTGTTGGGCTTCATCGTTTCAAACAGAGGAATTGAAGCAAATCCAGCCAAAATCCAAGCTCTGTCACATTTAGCTACGCCAATAGACCTCAAACAAGTCCAAAAGCTCGCGGGTTGCGTGGCTGCTCTAAGCCGCTTTATCTCTAGATTGGGAGAAAAGGCATTGCTACTCTATCGCCTTCTACAGCAAACCGATCACTTCGAGTGGACGGACGCGGCAACAGTCGGACTGGAGGAAATAAAAACCCTTCTTCTGAGAAACCCAATCCTGGCCGCGCCAAACGTCGGTGAACCGATGCTATTATACATATTGGGAACACATCAGGTGGTGAGCGTCGTGCTCGTCGTTGAACGAGAACAGGACAGACACAAATTCCCGCTTCAGAAGCCAGTATACTACGTATCCACTTTCCTTACACGATGCAAATCCCGGTAGCCCCATTATCAAAAGATAGCATATGCGGTCTTCATGGCATCCCGAAAGCTCCGTCACTACTTCCAGGAGTGTTCAATCATGGTGGCTTCCGAAGTACCACTCAATGACATCATAAACAACCGCGATGCCACGGGCTGGATTGCCAAATGGGCCATTAAGCTCCTTCCATTTGATATTACATACAATCCATGTCGAGCTATTAAATTCCAAGTACTGGCTGACTTCGTTGCCGAATGGACAGAGGCCAAACTCCCTAAAGAGTACAACATATATTCCAATTGGGTTATGTATTTCGATGGCTCCAAAATGCTAGCAGGGCTAGGGGCGGGCGTCGTTCAAATGTCACCTACTGGAGATGTCCTTTAGTACGTACTCCAAATATTATACACAGACTCCAACAATGCAGCCGAATACGAGGACTTATTGCATGGTCTCCGGATGGTTGTCTCCATGGGCATACAACGCCTAGAAGTGCGCGGGGACACAAACCTTGCAATATCTCAAATAAATGGAGACTTCGACGTTGAAGATCCAAAGATGGCAGCTTATCGTAATGTCATCATAAAATGTCGGCTCGATTCGAGGGGCTCGAGTTCCATCATGTGGCTCGAGAAAGTAATCAAGCGGCGGGCGTTCTTGCTCGTATCGGCTCTAAGCGCGACCCCGTCCCACCTAATATCTTTCTGAACCATCCGTAGTGTGGCAGGGGGAAAACGCCAACACTAGCCCGGATCCGAACATAACCCTAGATTCCAAAAACACCGACATCATCGGATGCTCATCCACCGAAATAACACCGTCAGCGTATCTCATCATGGCAGTCATTGCCTCATGGACCGAAACCTTCATATCCTGACTTAACGGGAAGGAGCTTCCCGAGGATCGGAATGAGGCCTGCTGCATTTTCCAGCGTTCGAAGGCCTACAAGGTTCATGATGGAGAGCTCTATAAGAAAAGCGCTACTGAAGTTCTTCAACGATGTATCTTCAAGGAAGAGGGGTGGCAACTCTTGGATGAAATTCACGCCGGACTCGGCGGTCGCCACACCGCAGCTCGGGCCCTTGTTAGCAAGGCCTTCCGTACAGGGTTTTATTGTTTGACGGCCCGAGTAGATGCACATGACCTTGTCCAACGTTGCGTCAGATGCCAACTCTTTGCCAACCAAAGCCATATGCCCCCCACTGCCGTACAAACAATCCCCATCACTTGGCCTTTTGCGGTCTAGGGACTCGATATGGTCGAACCCCTTAAAGGAAGAAGCCATAAGAGAAAGTATCTGCTGGTCATGGTGGATAAATTCACTAAGTGGATAGAGGCCGAACTAGTCAAAACAGCAGAAGCGGGGCCGGTAATAGATTTCATATCCGGCGTGGTACACCGTTATGGTGTCCCACACAGCATAATCACTGATAATGGCTCTAATTTCATAGCCGATGAAGTGAAAACCAGGTGTGCTAATCTGGGCATTAAGCTCAATTATGACTCTGTCTATCACCCGCAGACAAATGGTCAAGTCGAGTGGGCTAATGGTCTTATTATGAGCAGCAACAAACCTAGACTAGTGCGGTCTTTGAAAGAATCAGACAAGCACTGTGTGGAGGAACTTGACTCCATACTCTGGGGGCTACGGACAATGCCCAACCGCACTACTGGATATACACCTTTATTTATGGTGTACAGTCAAGAAGTAGTGTTACCCTGCGATATTATGCATGACTCACCTCGAGTGCGCATGTATGAAGTGAGAGAAGACGAGCTTGATCGGCAGGACAACTCAGATGCCCTGGAGGAGGAGCGCGACATCCCAAAAGCCCGTTCCACATTTTATCAACAGCAGGCTCACAGGTATCAAAGCAGAGAAGTGCGGGCCAAGACTTATAATGTTGGTGAACTCGTTCTACGCCTGCCGGAGAAGAAAAAGGAAAAACTCAAGCCCAAGTGGGAGGGTCCCTTCATCATTGACGAAGTTCTCATCGGAGGAGCCTACCGCCTGCTTGATGCGTAAGACAATCACCTGGAGCCGAACCCTTGGAACGCGGCCAGACTCCGATGATTTTATGCCTAGCGCCGAACTCTGTGTTTGTCTCCTTCCTCCTGTTATTAACGTTATTTTTTCTCTCTCTTTTCGTTTTTTATCTTTTTTCATTTTGTTCTTTAGCCCTACGGCTATAGTACGGCTAGACCGTCCTCCCCTAATGCGTACATCTCCACATATGTGCGTTCATTATACATGGGGGCTTCTCATACAGAAGCTTGCTATTATTCTTCGAGCGTCAAGCTCACCACATATGCGTTTTTCCATATGTACCTTTTCTTCTCCATTATATGCATCGATATGACTTAAGTTTTGGCCAAGCTGGGTTGCCTGGCTCTTGTGCTTATGCCCTACGTTCCCGTTAGTTTGGCTAGGGCATAAAGGGAGCACCTCTGCGATTGTTACTGCCGGGTAATCCGAATGTGTACCTCAAACTAGGTGAAGCCAAAAGCTAGCGTTCTTAAGGGAATATTCGGTCGGCGAATTGAAGGCGTTTCTGCATTTACTCCATTGTGAAACTCCAGAAGTTACTCACTCTCCGATTTTTTCAATCACAGTTCGGACATGCACATTAAACGCATGCACACCTAGGGAAAGGAACCCTTAACAGAACTATTCTCTCTAGATGAACCCTTAATATAACATAACTAGACGGGTACACATTGTCTGTTCAAGCAACTATGACCCCTATGCCTGGTTTCCATGCATACCCCGGTATATTCTACCGTTAGGGTATTCGGAAACACTCTACACCTTGAGGTCCAGAGGTCGAAGCGAAAAGGTCGGCCATGACAATTGTTTTTATTATCCAGCTAGAAGGAAAATACAGTCACTTAGGACTTAAAAACTTCCTCCTCTATACCGTCCAATAGGCGGTCCAATTTACAATCCTATTGAGAGTATCTAGCAGCCACAACCACTTGGCCATATACTAAACTAACGGGAATTTCTTCCCCATTTTACCCTAGTGGTCCAACCCGGGCCATGTGATTCGGATCCAGCTTGGTATATCGTGTTTTTACCATGGCCCAGGCCTCTCGTGCACCCTCTCGGTAGGCCAATATCTTCCATAGTCAAATACGCCGTCGCGCTCCTTTTAACAACTCTACAAGCTTCTCCATACTCCCTGGAGGGGAGTCGGATGGCCATAAGGCCTTGGCTACACTCTGTATTGCCTGCCGAGCTTTCTCGTGCAACTACGACAACCCTTGCAGAATATCACTCGATGATCCGGACACCTCCTCTTGGGGACGGCCCATCAATATACCTGCAATCACAGCCATATCAACTACTTTTTCTTCCAAACTGTTATAAGGTAAATTAGGTCACATACTGAATATGCTGCCTCGCAGTTTTTTTATCTCCTTCAAGGAGTCGGCTAGCTAGGCCCGCACATCCTTCAGGTCTTTGCCCACCTGGGTGTTTGCATCTTGGAGTTTGTTTTTCTCCTGTCTGACATGGGTCAAAACCCGCTCACCTGTGGCATGTAGTCTTTGAGGGAGTCCTGGATTAAGGGGTCCTCGGACAGCCAGACTATATACTTATACTGGACTATTGGACTATGAAGATACAAGATTGAAGGCTTCGTCCCGTGTCCGGGTGGGACTCTCCTTTGCATGGAAGGCAATCTTGGCGATTCGGATATGTAGATCTCCTTCTCTGTAACCGACTCTGTGTAACCCTAGCCCCCTCTGGTGTCTATATAAACCGGAGGGTTTAGTCCGTAGGACAAAAACAATCAGAATCATAGGCTAGCTTCTAGGGTTTAGCCTCTATGATCTCGTGGTAGATCAACTCTTGGAATACTCACATCATCAAGATCAATCAAGCAGGAAGTTGGGTATTACCTCCATCGAGAGGGCCCAAACCTGGGTAAATATCATGTTCCCCGCCTCTTGTTACCATCAACCTTAGACGCACAGTTCGAGACCCCCTACAGTGCCGGTTTTGACACCGACATTGGTGCTTTCATTGAGAGTTCCACTGTGCCGTCACGGTAAGGCTTGATGGCTCGTCTTGTTGTCAAGGACAACATTACCTCTGGGGGAGCCTTGGCTCTAGGCTAAACTCTCCTACTAGGCAGCTTCGTCATGACCGCCCGTTCGGCCGTCGCACCGACTATGACTTCCCGCGTCATCAAAAACATCCTCCACGTCGGCTCGGGATTCACCGAGCAGATGGATCCAATGGAGCTCTCTTCCTTGAACGAGCTCTTGGATCGCATCACCGCCTTGGGAGTCACTACGGACTATGATCGGATCGGGCTTAAACCCAACCAAAGGGAGGTTAACTCTTCGCCGGTCACCCATCAGATAGCGGTGGTGGAGGAGCAATGTAGCGATTCTTCCTCTATTTTGAGGACAAACTATGTCCGGATTCCCGAGCTCTCCAAGCCGGATACCCATCTACAGGTGGACATGGCCCAAGCTTTGAGCCTAGAATCGGAAAGCGGGCCAGTACTATTGGGCAGCGTCCCGGAGCCCGAACTGCCAAGCTCGGAAACTCCTCTGCCCCTGGGTCTCAGATCGGGTCAGGGTTTGGACTTAAATCTACCCACCCACCCTCACATAAGTGATCTTTCCCACATTAGACAAGAGCCCCAAGAGATAGTACATCACTATTGGGCCTGATTCCTCCTTGTAATAAGCAAGGTCAAGGACTGTCACGAGGAAGACGCAATTTCATTATTTTGCAAAAATTGGACGGACAAGGGAGTCCTCAACACCATAAGTCGCCGTGACATAGCACACTTCGCTGACTTGGTGGCCATAGTACAGAAGTAATGTGCAATGGAAAGCACCCGGAAAACACAAACAAAATTCTGGGATCCTCCGACTCTCACTAAACCCTCCGTCCGAACTAAAAGGGTGTACTCTCGTAATTCACCCGATCCAATTACAAAGAAACCAAAGCCCACTACAGGGCGTTGAACCATATTGGAGGGATGGCTCAATGGGCCATGCAAAATTCACAGTACACCGGATACCATGCCAACACACAGCCTTAGAGCATGTTGGATAGTCAGGCAGGTGGCCAAGAGCGGCGATGATCTCCTCATCAACAATACCACAGAGAACCATCCCGTGGAAAATAACAATACAGTACTGCTAGTCTTCGAGACTTTTGCCTCAAATAATAGGCGCAAGCAAGCACTCCGCAGCCTCGCCGAAGTCTGCCACGTTGCAACATAAATCCATGGAATGATACGGCTATAACCTTCAATGCCAGTGACGAACCTCAATTCCGAACAGCCCTAGCACCAGCCGCTTTGCTCCTTAGTCCAATTGTGGACGGCTTCCGACTTACTAAAGTGCTCATGGATGGTGGCAGCGGATTAAACCTCATCTACGAGGAGACTCTTAGCAAAATGGAAATAGACAAGAGCCGCATTGAGCAAAGCAACACGACCTTCAAAGGAATCATCCCTTGTCGGGAGGCACGATGTCCGGGAAAAATCAAACTAGATGTGGTATTCGGCATGCCAGAATTATAGATCTAAAGAAGTCACATTCCAAGTGGCCCGTTTAGTAGCGGATACCATGCCCTTTTAGGGTGGGAGGCATTCACGATCTTCCAAGCTATGCCCCATTACGGGTACATGAAGCTCAAGATGCCCGGGCCCAATGGAATCATCACTCTAGCTATTGATCCGGACATAGCACTCCGTGCCGAAAATAAAACTGCCACACTGGCCCTCGAGGCGTTTTCCGAAGCCCTCGCGACCGAAGAACTAACTGCGCTGTGCTCCACAGTGGACATGGACGACGTGATACTCGACAAAAGACCCAAGTCCACCTCTTTTAAACCAACGGACGAAATAGTCAAATTCAAGGTCCACCCAATGGACCCTACAAAAACAGCATCCATCCGGGCACAGCTGAACCCACACAACAGACGCTGCACTGCGGGAGTTCTTGCGCAAGAATTGGGACATCTTCGCCTGGCATCCTTCAGAAATGCCAGGAATCCCGCGCAGGATGGCCGAGCATAAGCTAAACATTCAAAAGGGATTCAAGCTGGTCAAGCAGACTCTTCGGCGTATCTCAGAGCCTAAGAGACAAGCCATGGGAGAAGAACTAGCCAAGTTACTCGAGGCCGGATTCATCAGAGAAATAAAACACCCGGACTAGCTACCAAACCTGGTGATGGTACCAAAGAAGGACAAATCCTGGCGCCTATGTATCGATTTCAAGGACCTTAACAAGACTTGCCCCAAGGATCCCTACCCCTCCCCCGCATCGATCAAATTATCGACGCTACCACAGGACACGACTCATTGTGTTTCCTCGATGCGTACTCCGGATACCATCAAATCAAGATGGCGGAGTCCGATCAAGCCGCAACAGCATTCATCACTCCATACGGCCCCTTCTATTTTAACACCATGCCTTTCGGGCTCAAAAACACCGGTGCAACCTATCAACGCATGATTCAGACATGCTTGGAAACACAAATCGGCAAAATAGTGGAGGCATACGTAGACGATGTGGTCATTAAAACCAGACACACCGAATATTTAATAGACGACTTGAGGCTAACATTCGACAATATCCGAACATATGACATCAAGCTCAATCCGAAAAAATCTGTTTTCGGCGTGCCCGTCGGAAAGCTCTTGGGCTTCATCATTTCCAATAGAGGAATTGAAGCAAATCCGACTAAAATCCGAGCTCTATCATAGTTGGCTATCGCAACAGACCTCAAGCAAATCCAGAAATTAACCGGATGCGTGGCTGCCTTAAGCCGCTTTATCTCCCGATTGGGAGAAAAGGCATTACCTCTTTATCGCCTTCTTTGACCCACCGAACACTTCGAGTGGACAGATGCGGCCACGGCCGGATTGGAAGAAATAAAAGCCCTCTTGGCAAGAAACCCAATCTTGGCCGTGCCAAATATCGGTGAAACAATGATGTTATATATAGCGGCAGCACACCAGGTTGTAAGCGCAGTGCTCGTCGTCGAACGAGAGACGGACGGACATAAGTTCCCTCTTCAAAAGCCAGTATACTACGTATCCACTGTCCTAACTCCTTGCAAATCACGGTACCCACATTATCAAAAAATAGCATACGCGGTCTTCATGGCATCCCGAAAACTATGACACTACTTTCAAGAGTGTTCAATTACGGTGGCCTCTGAAGTACCACTCAACGACATAATAAATAACCGCGATGCCATGGGCCGGATTGCTAAATGGGCTATTGAGCTCCTCCCGTTCGACATAACGTACAAACCATGGCGAGCCATTAAGTCGCAAGTACTGGCTGATTTCGTCGCCGAATGGACAGAAGCCGAAATCCCTAAAGAGTACGGCGTGTACTCCAATTGGATCATGCACTTTGACGGCTCTAAGATGATGGCTGGTCTAGGGGCAGGCGTCGTCCTGACATCCCCCAACGGAGATACAGTCTAATACGTACTCCAAATATTATACACAGACTCCAACAATGCACCAGAATATGAGGCCCTATTGCATGGTCTCCGGATGGCAGTCTCCATGCGCATTCAATGCCTAGAGGTGCGTCGGGATTCGAACCTCGCAATATCTCAAATAAATGGAGACTTTGATGCCAAGGACCCAAAAATGTCGGCTTACCGCAATGCCTTCCTCAAAATGTCAGCTCGGTTTGAGGGGCTCGAATCCCACCATGTGGTCCGAGAAAACAATCAAGTGGCAGATATCCTCGCCCGCATCGGTGCTAAGCGCGGCCCTATCCCACCTAATATCTTCTTGGAAAGGTTGTTTAAGCCATCCATGGTGTGGGAAGGGGAGACCCGCAACAACAGTCCGGATCCGGCCACAATACCAGATCCTGAACACTCTGACATAATCGGAGGCTCCGCCACCGAAATAACACCTTCGGCCCATGTGATTATGGATGTCATCGCCCCGTGGATAGAACCCTTCTTGGGTTACCTTAATAGGCAAGAACTCCCTGAGGACCCAAATGAGGCACGTTACATTGTGTGGCGGTCTAAAGCATACAAGGTCCATGAGGGAGAGCTTTATAAGAAAAGCGCTACCGCAGTACTTCAAAGGTGCATCTCCTAAGAGGAAGGACGGCAACTTTTGGCAGAAATTCATGTTGGACTCGACGGCCATCACGCCGCAGCTCGGGCCCTTGTAAGCAAGGCCTTCCGTACAGGTTTCTACTAGCCGACAGCCCGAGCAGACATACAGCACCTCGTCGAACATTGCGTCAGTTGCCAGCTTTTTGCAAACCAAAGCCATATGCCACCTACCTCTCTCCAAACAATCCCCATTACTTGGCCCTTTGCGGTCTGGGGGCTTGATATGGTCGGACCCCTTAAAGGAGGAAGTGCTACCTCTTGAGAACTTCGTTGGTTTTCCCTAGAAGAGGAAATGGTGATGCAGTAGAGTAGCGTAAGTATTTCCCTCAGTTTTTGAGAACCAAGGTATCAATCCAGTAGGAGGCCACGCATGAGGCCCTCGCACCTACACAAACAAATAAACTCCTCGCAACCAACGCTATAAAGGGGTTGTCAATCCCTTCACGGTCAACTACGAGAGTGAGATCTGATACATATGATAAGATAATATTTTTGGTATTTTTATGATAAAGAGAAATAAAGATGCATGTAAAATAAATGGCAAAGGAAATAACTAGGTACTGTAAGATTAATATGATGGAAAATAGACCCGGGGGCCATAGGTTTCACTAGAGGCTTCTCTCGAGAGCATAAGTATTACGGTGGGTGAACAAATTACTGTTGAGCAATTGACAGAATTGAGCATAGTTATGAGAATATCTAGGTATGATCATGTATATAGGCATCACGTCCGAGACAAGTAGACCGACTCCTGCCTGCATCTACTACTATTACTCCACACATCGACCGCTATCCAGCATGCATCTAGAGTACTAAGTTCAAGAGAACAGAGTAACGCTTTAAGCAAGATGACATGATGTAGAGGGATAAACTCATGCAATATGATATAAACCCCATCTTGTTATCCTCGATGGCAACAATACAATACGTGCCTTGCTGCCCCTACTGTCACTGGGAAAGGACACCGCAAGATTGAACCCAAAGTTAAGCACTTCTCCCATTGCAAGAAAGATCAATCTAGTAGGCCAAACCAAACTGATAATTTGAAGAGAGTTGCCAAGATAACCAATCATACATAAAAGAATTCAGAGAAGATTCAAATATTGTTCATAGATAAACTTGATCATAAACCCACAATTCATCGATCTCAACAAACACACCGCAAAAGAATATTACATCAAATAAATCTCCACAAGAGAGGGGGAGAACTTTGTATTGAGATCCAAAAAGAGAGAAGAAGCCATCTAGCTAATAACTATGGACCCGTAGGTCTAAAGTAAACTACTCACACTTCATCGGAGAGGCTATGGTATTGATGTAGAAGCGCTCCGTGATTGATATCCCCTCTGGCGGAGCTTCGGAAAAGGCCCCAAGATGGGATCTCGTGGATACAGAAAGTTACGACGGTGGAATTAGGGCTTTGGCTCCGTATCTGGTAGTTCGGGGGTACGTAGGTATATATAGGAGGAAGGAGTACGTCAGTGGAGCAACATGGGCCCGACGAGGGTGGAGGGCGTGCCTAGGGGGGGTAGGCGCGCCCCCTACCTCGTGCCTTCCTCATTGATTGCTTGACATAGGGTCCAAGTCCTCTGGGTCATGTTCAATCCAAAAATCACGTCCCAAAGGTTTCATTCCGTTTGGACTCCATTTGATATTCTTTTTCTGCGAAACCCTAAAATAGGCAAAAAACAGCAATTCTGGGATGGGCCTCTGGTTAATAGGTTAGTCCCAAAAATAATATAAAAGTGTATAATAAAGCCCAATAGTGTCCAAAACAGGATATAATATAGCATGTAACAATCAAAAATTATAGATACGTTGGAGACGTATCTAGCATCCCCAAGCTTAATTCCTGCTCGTCCTCGAGTAGGTAAATGATAAAAAAACAGAATTTTTGATGTGGAATGCTACTTGGCATAATTTCAATGTAATTCTCTTAATTGTGGTATGAATATTCAGATCCGAAAGATTCAAGACAAAAGTTTAATATTGATATAGAAATAATAATACTTCAAGCATACTAACTAAGAAATTATGTCTCTTCAAAATAACATGGCCAAAGAAAGTTATGCCTACAAAATCATATAGTATGGCTATGCTCCATCTTCACCACACAAAGTATTC
>NC_053026.1:148536863-148559756 GCF_003073215.2 Triticum urartu | reverse complement strand
TGAAATCATGGCACTCGGGCCCTAGTGACAAGCATTAAGCATAGCAAAGTTATAGCAACATCAATCTCAGAACATAGTGGATACTAGGGATCAAACCCTAACAAAACTAACTCGATTACATGATAAATCTCATCCAACCGATCACTGTCCAGCAAGCCTACGATGGAATTACTCACACACGGCGGTGAGCATCATGAGATTGGTGATGGAGGAAGGTCAATGATGACAATGGTGGCGGATTCCCCTCTCCGGAGCCCCAAACGGACTCCAGATCAGCCCTCCTGAGAGAGTTTAGGGCTTGGTGGCGGCTCCGTATCGTAAAACGTGATGAATCCTTCTCTCTGATTTTTTTCTCCCTGAAAGTGAATATATGGAGTTGGAGTTGAGGTCGGTGGAGCGTCAAGGGGCCCATGAGGCAGGGGGCGTGCCTAGGGGGGTAGGCGCGCCCCCCACCCTCATGGACAGGGTGTGGACCCCTGATGTGGATTCTTCTTCCAGTATTTTTTATATATTCCAAAAATAATCTCCGTTGATTTTCAGGCATTCCAAGAACTTTTATTTCTGCACAAAAATAACACCATGGCAATTCTATTGAAAACATCGTCAGTCCGGGTTAGTTCCATTCAAATCATGCAAGTTAGAGTCCAAAACAAGGGCAAAAGTGTTTGGAAAAGTAGATACGACATAGATGTATCAACTCCCCCAAGCTTAAACCTTTGCTTGTCCTCAAGCAATTCAGTTGATAAACAGCTTGTCTCATCTCAATCAGTTCATCATATATCGTCATTATTGCCTTTCACTTGCACGACCGAATAGTGTGGATAATAATAATAGTGCACGTGCATTGGACTAAGTTGGAATCTGCAAGCATTCAATATACAGGAGAAGACAAGGTAATATGGGATCTTTGTTAGATCAACACTAATGCATATAAGAGCCACTCAACATTTTCATTATGGTCTTCTCCTCTCGACCCCCAAAGATAAGAAATAAAATAAAACTATTTACACGGGAAAGCTCCCAACAAGCAAAAGAAGAACGAGAAATATTTTTGGGTTTTCTTTTTTAATTACTACTACAAGCATGGAAAGTAAACTAGCTAAAAGCTACAACTGATTTTTTTGGTTTTTCTTAAGGTTTTTCAAGCACACAAGAAGAAGGCTTAAAAAGAAATTAAACTAGCATGGATGATACAATGAAAAAGTATGAGCACCGACAACTGGCATGAGTGTGTGAACATGAATGTAATGTCGGTGAGAAATACGTACTCCCCCAAGCTTAGGCTTTTGGCCTAAGTTGGTCTATGCACATGGATCAAAACTATAGTTGGGGTCGTACTGAGAAGGGTCCTCATATTGCCACCGGCTGGCGATCTCCTCCGGATTCCACTGATAAACGGACTGACGGCGAGGGTCAGATGGTGGCTCCGGCTCTACAGCTGACTTCTGGCTCCAGTAGGCATGAATGGCCTCCGGCAGAACAAGGTATATTCCTGAAAATATGTTGAACAGAGAGGGCGCAGGCAAGGTAATAAACTCACAATATGTTTTGTTAAATATCAATTTATATTTGAGTGTCTTATTCTTATCCTTAACAATAAACTCATGTGCTACCATACTTTTATAACCTAGAGCAATAGGAGGCAGCAACTTTTCCTCTTTCTCATAATGCCTGATAGGTATGTTAAAGTGTGCAGCAAGGCGCGAGGCAAAGATGCCTCCGAGGACGGGGCCCTTAGTATGGTTCAGATTTAACTGTTTAGCAACAATAGCGCCTGAACTGGAAGTAGTATCCTGAAACAAGGCATGGCACAAAATAACAATATCAGGGGCACTAAGGTTTCCACAGCTCCCGCGACCAATTAAGCATCTACTAGCAAATATTGCGAAGTAACGTAGAACAGGAAAATGTATGCTAGTGATTCTCGCATCGGAAAGTTTCCTCGTTTCCCCTACAGCAATCATATCAATAGATCCCTCCACATCAATATGATGTGGTTCCTCTATGCTGCCCTCAAAGGGTATCAAACAGACCCGGCAAAAATCATAAAGTGACATCTCCTTATGCTTATCATATAAATAAAATTCCACCGAAGGTGGTGATCTCCTAGCATGGAAATGAAAATTTTGCACAAAGATATTGGTGAGTAAGAGGTACTGTTCACGCTGGTCGTGGAGGAAGGCGGTGAGGCCTGCATTCTCAGCCAAATGATAAAAATCTTCATGAATACCAGCTTCTCTCAAGAACTCATTGCAAGGCCATTCATATGGCTGAACCTCCGGAGCACGAGGGAGATTATACTTGGGCTTCTTGTTCTCTTCACTTTGCTTATCCTTCGAGCTTCGGCTCAATGAGCCCCTCAAAAATCTCTTCATCTTTTTATGAAAATTTCTGAATTTTTTCGTAACTTAAATAAAAGTGAACCAAACTCAACAAGATTGATAGTAACTACTCCTACAAGTGCCTAGAGGCTATATCATGCATTAAAACTACTTTTGACCACATAAATTTGACATGCAAGCTCAAGAACAGGGTCACCTAAGCAGCAAAAATTTGGAATAAATAAAGCACTAGAACAAAAACTAATTGGACCATTGGAGGAGTCACATACCAAAGAACAATCCCCCAAAGCAGTTTTGTGAGAGGAGCTTTGAGCAAGGAAATCGAAAATGGCAGCAAGATGAGCAAGAACTCGGGTTTGAGCTGGCTAGTGATTTTTTCTGGAGCAAGACAAAGTGTGTGGGTGAAAGGATAAGTGGAGGGGACCCACGTGGGGTCCACGAGGCAGGGGGCACGCCCTCCACCCTCGTGGGCACGTGGCTGCTCCCCCTGCTGTGTTCTTAGTGCCACATATTCTCAAATATTCTAGAAAAAATCATATTTCATTTTTAGGGCATTTGGAGAACTTCTATTTATTGGGTATTCTTTATTGCATGTATAATTCAGAAAACAGATAGAAAATACTTTTTTTTTACTTTATTTAATATAAATAACAGAAAGTAAAAAAAGGGTATAGAAGGTCGTGCTTCCTAACTTCATCCATCTCATGCTCATCAAAAGGAATCCACTAACAAGGTTGATCAAGTCTTGTTAACAAACTCATTCCGAATCGCATGAAACCGGAGAAATTTCGAATAACACTAGGTTACCTCAACGGGGATATGCACATCCCCAACAATAAGAATATCATATTTCTTCTTGACAGTAGGAAGAGGAAATTCAAAACCTCCAATAGTGATTGTTGAAATTTTTCCACTAGAATTGATACTATGAACTTGAGGTTGTTTCCTCGGAAAGTGTATCGTATGCTCATTACCATTAACATGAAAAGTGACATTGCCTTTGTTGAAATCAATAAAAGCCCCCACAGAATTAAAAAAGGGTCTACCAAGGATAATCGACATACTGTCATCCTCGGGAATATCAAGAAAAACAAAGTCCGTTAAAATAGTAACGTTTGCAACCACAATAGGCACACCTCACAAATACCGACGGGTATAGCAGTTGATTTATCAGACATTTATAAAGATATTTCAGTAGGTGTCAACTTATTCAAATCAAGTCTACGATATAAAGAGAGAGGCATAACACTAACACCGGCTCCAAGATCACATAAAGAAGTTTTAACATAGTTTCTCTTAATGGAGCATGGTATAGTCGGTACTCCTCGATCTCCTAGTTTCTTTGGTATTCCACCCTCAAAAGTGTAATTAGCAAGCATGGTGGAAATTTCAGCTTCCGCTATCTTTCTATTATTAGTAACAATATCTTTCATGTACTTAGCATAAGGATTCATTCTAAGCATATCAGTCAAACGCATACGCAAAAAGATAGGTCTAATCATTTCAGCAAAGCTCTGAAAATCTTCATCATCCTTTTTCTTGGATGGTTTAGGAGGAAAAGGCATGGGTTTCTAAACCCATGGTTCTGTTTCTTTAGCGTGCTCCCTAGCAACAAAGTCTCTCTTATCATAACGTTGATTCTTTGATTGTGGGTTATCAAGATCAAGAGCAGGTTCAATCTCTACATCATTATCATTGATAGGTAGAGTATCAACAAAATATCATCATTAACATTATCACTAGGTTCATGTTCATTACCAGATTGTGTTTCAGCATCAGAAATAGAAATATCATTGGGATTCTCAAGTGTGTCAACAACAGGTTCACTAGAAGCATGCAAAGTCTTATCATTTTTCATTTTCTTCCTTTGAGAAGAACTAGGTGCGTCTACATTAGTTCTCTGAGAATCTTGATCGATTCTCTTAGGGTGGCCCTCGGGATACAAAGGTTCCTAAGTCATTTTACCACCTCTAGTCATAACTCTAACAACACCATCATTCTTCTTATTATTTAATTCATTGAGAAAATCATTCTGAGCATTAAGTACTTGTTTTACTTGAGTGGTAACCATAGAAGCATGTTTACTCATAAGTTTAAGTTCACCTTTAACTCTAGACATATAATCACTCAAGGGTTCAAGCATATCAGCATTACGTTTCAATTGTCTACCAACATAAGCATTGAAGTTTTCTTGTTTAACAATAAAATTATCAAACTCATCTAAGTATTGGCTAGCAGACTTATAACGAGGAATATCACCTTCATAAAATCTATAGAGAGAATTTAACTCTACTACCTGTGTCGAGTTATCAAGACCATGTATTTCTTCAGTAGGTGGTAAATTCTTAACATCTTCAGCTTTAATACCTTTTTCTTTCATAGATTTATTTGCCTCTTGCATATCTTCTGGACTGAGAAATAGAATACCCATTTTCTTCGGAGTTGGCTTAGGAGTTGGTTCAAGAAGTGTCCAATTAATTTCATTAGTCAACGAATTATTCAATAGCAATTCAGCTTGATCAACGGTTCTTTCCCTGAAACACAACCAGCACAACTATCCAGGTAATCTCTGGAAGCATCAGTTAGTCCATTATAAAAGATATCAAGTATTTCATTTTTCTTGAGAGGATGATCAGGCAAAGCATTAAGTAATCGGACAAGCCTCCCCCAAGCTTGTGGGAGACTCTCTTCTTCAATTTGCACAAAATTTTATATTTCCCTTAAAGCAGCTTGTTTCTTATGAGCGGGGAAATATTTAGCAGGGAAGTAATAAATCATATCCTGGGGACTACGCACACAACTAGGATCAAGAGAATTAAACCATGTCTTAGCATGACCCTTTAATGAGAACGGAAACAACTTAAGGATAAAGTAATAGCGAGTTTTCTCATCATTATTGAACAGGGTGGCTATATCATTTAATTTAGTAAGATGTGCCACAGCAGTTTCAGATTCAAAACCATAAAAAGGATCAGATTCAACCAAAGTAATTAACTCAGGATCGACAGAGAAATCATAATCCTTATCAGTAATAAAGATAGGTGAAGTAGCAAAAGCAGGGTCATATTTCATTCTAGCATTCAAAGACTTTTCTGTAAGCTTAGCTAATAATTTCTTAAGATCAGATCTATCGTTGCAAGTTACGAAGTCTATAGCAGTTTCTTCATCCATAACATAACCCTCAGGAACAACAGGCAATTCATATCTAGGGGGAGAATCTTCATCATCACTTTCATCAATATTGTCAGTTTCAATATTTCATTCTTTCTAGCCCTAGCAAGTTGTTCATCAAGAAATTCACCTAGTGGCACAGTAGTATCAAGCATAGAAGTAGTTTCATCATAAATATCATGCAAAGCAGAAGTAGCATCATCAATAACATGCGACCTATTAGAATCAATAGCATGTGTAGGTGTCGCAAGTTTACTCAAAACAGAAGGTCAATCAAGTGCAGAGCTAGATGGCAGTTCCTTACCTCCCCTCGTAGTTGAGGGAAAAATCTTGGTTCTTTGATCTTTCAAGTTCTTCATAGTGATCAGCATATATAAATCCCAGGTGACTCAAAGAATAGAGCGATGCTCTCCGGCAACGGCGCCAGAAAATAGTCTTGATAACCCACAAGTATAGGGGATCGCAACAGTTTTGAGGGTAGAGTATTCAACCCAAATTTATTGATTCAACACAAGGGGAGCCAAATAATATTCTCAAGTATTAGCAACTGAGTTGTCAATTCAACCACACCTGGAAACTTAATATCTGCAGCGAAGTTTTTAGTAGCAGAGTAATATGATAGTACTGGTAACGGTGGCAAAAGTAATATTTTTGGTTTTATAGTGATTGTAACAGTAGCAACGAAAAAGTAAATAAGTGAAGAACAAAATATGGATAGCTCGTGGGCATTGGATCGGTGATGGAGAATTATGTCGGATGCAATCGATCATGCAACAGTTATAATATAGGGTGACACAGAACTACCTCCAGTTCATCAATGTAATGTAGGCATGTATTCCGAATATAGTCATACGTGCTTATGGAAAAGAACTTGCATGACATCTTTTGTCCTACCCTCTGGTGGCAGCAGGGTCCTATTGGAAACTAAGGGATATTAAGGCCTCCTTTTAATAGAGTACCGGACCAAAGCATTAACACATAGTGAATACATGAACTCCTCAAACTATGGTCATCACCGGTAAGTATCCCGATTATTGTCACTTCGGGGTTAACGGATCATAACACATAATAGATGACTATAGACTTGCAAGATAGGATCAAGAACTCTCAGATATTCATGAAAACGTAATAGGTTCAGATCTGAAATCATGGCACTCGGGCCCTAGTGACAAGCATTAAGCATAGCGAAGTCATAGCAACATCAATCTCAGAACATAGTGGATACTAGGGATCAAATCCTAACAAAACTAACTCGATTACATGATAAAGCTCATCCAACCCATCACCGTCCAGCAAGCCTACGATAGAATTACTCACGCACGGCGGTGAGCATCATGAAATTGGTGATGGAGGAAGGTTGACGATGATGATGATGGCGACGGATTCCCCTCTCCGGAGCCCCGAACGGACTCCAGATCAGCCCTCCCGAGAGAGTTTAGGGCTTGGAGGCGGCTCCGTATCGTAAAACACAATGAATCCTTCTCTCTAATTTTTTTCTCCCCGAAAGTGAATATATGGAGTTGGAGTTGAGGTCGGTGGAGTGTCAGGGGGGCCACGAGGTAGGGGCGCGCCCAGGGGGGTAGGCGCGCCCCCCACCCTCGTGGACAGGATGTGGGCCCCCTGACGTGGATTCTTCTTCCAGTATTTTTTATCTATTCCAAAAATAATCTCTGTTGATTTTTAGGTCATTCCGAGAACTTTTATTTTTGCACAAAAATAACACCATGGCAATTTTGCTGAAAACAGCGTCAGTCCCGGTTAGTTCCATTCAAATCATGCAAGTTAGAGTCGAAAACAAGGGCAAAAGTGTTTGGAGAAGTAGATACGACGGAGACGTATCAGGCCCTAGCCTGCATCGTCGATGTAGAGCTTGTCGCGATGACTCTTGGTCATCCAGCCCACATCGTATCCCTTGAGGCCTTCGAAGCTGCCCTTTAAGAACTCAAAACCACCATGCACTTGCCCCACAATGGGCGCCAAGTATCATGGAAGTGTCACGGTAGATGTCCTCATGGAAGGACTTAGTTGTGGAGCCATTGCGACGAGGTTAGCTTAAAGGGGTTAAACGGGACAAAGGACACGGAGAGTTTATACTGGTTCAGCCCCTTGCGATGAAGGTAAAGGCCTACTCCAGTTTGAGGTGGTATTGCTAGGGTTTCGGTTGCCAGGGAGCAAACACGCTTTGCCTGGCTTTCGACCTATTGTTTCTTGCCCTAAACCGCTACCGGGTCGTCTCCTTATATACATGGGTTGATGCCCTATGGCCTACAGAGTCCCGGCCGGCTCATACAAACGTGTCGGGCTCGGTGACTTATCTTACATGCCTTACAATACAAGTTTACATATACATGGCGGTTTATACTTACGGGCCTTAAGTCGCCTCTGGATTTGGGCCTTTTAACAAGCCTATCTATGAACCGCCATCTTTAATATACTCTTGGGCTTCATTTAGATGAACTGCCATAATGGATGACCCGGCCCCTCCTGGGTGGGTCATATCTGATAGTCATATCCCCAACAGATTCGTACTACTCGTGTTCATACTGAACTAGTGTTTAATTTAATTCCTAGCACATGCTATCCCTCTTGTGTTTTATCCATGGGAGTTCATATGGTTAGTTTCTTTTTGTGCGTTTTGCTTGCCCGCCAGTAGCATGCTGCCGCGATTGCTGTGAGGAACGGGTCCTTAGCATTCAGTTGGCGGGGACACACCCCGGCAGGTTTTTCCTTAGGAGTCTTTGATGTAGCCACCCGCCCTATGAGCAGTCTCGAAACAGAGCGGGGCCGCAGACAAATCTGGCAAGGTACCATTAAACGTAAGATTTCTCCATACAAAGCACCTTGGCTATCTGAGGGATAAGCAAACGCGAATTCTGGAGAGAAAGAATCAGTGAACATGTGGACATAGCTTTCATTCACACTTCCCTCCTCCCCTAGCCACGATCATTAATCACGTCCACATATCCAAGGGGATGGCATCTTGCATGTTGGCCTCGGGCCTGCAAAAGTTAATAACGAAAACATGCACAAGAAAAATACTTGGCAGTTTATCTGTTGTACAGCCTCTCCCGGCAAGGGTCGGATGGGGTAACCGAATATTTGCAAGTGACAAAGCTTGACGAAAAGGGATGGTTGCTCCTCTTTCCTCTTCTCTTTGCTATCGACAAGATCACGGCTATGGGCATAAAAAAGTCACGCTAGCATGGACCACCCTGTCGGAGTGTGCTTGCCGGTGCGTCAATCAACGGATTCGCACCAACGCTTTACTCAGGATTTTCGCTTGGCGGGGTAAATGTTGAACCGAGTTTCATGTGGACTTATCTACGTTGAAGACATCACCCCATGCACAGCTCGATCGTTGACGAGCAAGAGTGAAGGAGGATAAAGAGGCCATGTACCATGCCTTCTGATTGCCTTGGTGACTCCCTTAGTCATCTGGCATGCTTGGCGGGAACCCGCCAGGGGGACAGTGTCACCGCGTGTCTCACTCCTTTTCTTCTGGTAGGGGTAGTGCAGAGGTCATGTCGCCTGAGTGGTTCGGGACCGCCGCACCACCACCACCCCCTGATTTTGCCGTCGTCTTGGTCGAGGCGACATGGGCGATGGGGCTCAGGAAAAATGGAATGAGGGAGCAATGTCGCCCCTCTCCTCAAGAGCCGCTGATGATGCGGGTGTCGACGTTGGCGCCGGCGTAGGTTGACGTGCTATTGATGACCTCGGGTTCGCACGAGCGCAAACCCCCCACCTGGTGCGCCAAAGATGTCATGGCAGAGCACGATCACCTATGGGACCATCGGCCCCTTGTGGTTCAGCAAGGGGGAAGGGCCCATCACACAAATAGCGGAGGCCGTCGAGCAGCGAAGCAGTGGTGACACGGGTCATCTTTACCTAGGTTCAGGCTGTTGTGAAGCGTAAAACCCTACTCCTGCTTTGGGTGGATTGATCGAGGAACCGTGGAGAATGCGCAACGCTCAAGCCCGGCAAGATAGCCTTGGGGATAGCAGCTCGACGTGTATGAGTGTACAAGGGTCTGAATCCTCTCTAAGGTAGCCATGCCCCTCCTTTTATAGGTAAAGGGGTTGCCATAATGGCAAAACAGCCATTATCTAGCATTAGATAGAAAACAGTGCTATCATACCTAACTCTGCAGACAGGACAAGGCGCATTAAATGCACCGCTTAGTGTCACGTAACAGATGCAGCCCGGCAAGCCTTGCCACGCCATATTAGTAATCTCTTCGCATGCCTGCTTGACACGCCTCTGGATGGGTGTCATATGGAGATAATCTCCCTTCCAAATGGCCGCCACGCACCAAAAGCGGCCACTTAGCTATCGGGGGGCTCGACACCGCATCGATGGACGACTTGAGTAGCGATGCGGTGGAGCGATGGTGTCTTGGAGGCTTGGTGGGAAATTAGACTACCAGCGGCCCCAACAATCCTTGCTGGGGAAATCTTGGGACTTGTCTTCGGGGCGACCTCGACCTGACCGGGCTCGCCTGCCCGGCAAGGGAGGTTTTTTTTCTTAGTGACATCTTGCTTCTTCAGCTTGTCTTGGTCTTCATTGTCCGCCCTTTGATTCCTCAAAGAGCTACCTCTCTTTAGCTTGGTCTTGTCTTGTGTACTTGGTGAAGTAGGCCTCCTTGCTGCCGAGTCAGAGGCTCACTGTTCATGCACAAGTCAGGGGAAACATACATCCCTGTTTGTGTACCCCGACACGAGTCGGTTTAGATCATACTTGGAGTCCCTTGAACCATTGATGACGATCATGTAAACCGCCCTCGAACTATCCCTCAAACCGAAGACCTAAAGCACAAGCTCTCTACTTGGTTGCAAGTGTATGATCTTCACGATCTGGCGGCGCTTCGCCGTCCAGAGCTAATCGTCGCCGGAGAATTAGAGGGGGGATATTAGAACCACATTGGGCTTCTAATTATGAGGATTAGAGGAACTAGGCCTAGCTCTAATTAGTCAACTAGGACCAACTAGAACTAGAACTAGATGAACTAGAGGAGGCTGCAAAATTTGTATATTCAATAGGGCCAATACCTCAAGTATATATAGGTTAGAGGGGCAAGGAGGGGCGATACGTCTCCAGCGTATCTATAATTTTTTATAGTTCCATGTTGTTATATTATCCATCTTGGATGTTTTATATGCTTTATTATGCTATTTTATATCATTTTTTGGGACTAACCTATTAACCTAGTGCCTAGTGCCAGTTGTTGTGTTTCCTTGTTTTTGTCTTCTATAGAAAATCAATACCAAACAAAATGAGACTTTTTGAGGATTTTTCTTGGACCATAAGACACCTAGGAACCTTCGGGAGGAGGTCAGAGGGGCCACCATTTGGCGACAAGCTCGAGAGGCATGCCCTAGGGGGGTGCCCCAGGGCTTGTGGGCCCCCTAATCTTTGCTCTATAAATACCCAAATATTCCCCGTATACCAGAGGGCACACCAAAAATACTTTTCCGCCACCGCAAGTTTTTGTCCTCGTGGGATCCCATCTAAAGACCTTTTCTGGTACTTCGCCGGAGGGGGATTCGACCACGGAGGGCTACTACATCAACCTTGCTGCCATTCTGATGATGTGTGAGTAGTTTACCACAGACCTACTGTTGGGGAACGCAGTATTTCAAAAACATTACCTATGATCACGCAAGATCTATCTAGGAGATGCATAGCAATGAGAGGGGAGAGTGTGTCTACATAACCTCGTAGACCGAAAGCGGAAGCGTTTAGTAACTCGGTTGATGTAGTCGACGTCTTCGCGATCCAACCGATCCAAGTACCGAACGCACGGCACCTCCGCGATTAGCACACGTTCAGCTCGATGACATCCCTCGAACTCTTGATCTAGTTGAGTCCGAGGGAGAGTTCCGTCAGCACGACGGCGTGGTGACGGTGATGATGAATTTACCGACGCAGGGCTTCGCCTAAGCACTACAACGATATGACCGAGGTGTGTAACTGTGGAGGGGGGCACCGCACACGGCTAAAAGATCAACTTGTGTGTCTTTGGGGTGCCCCTCCCCACGTATTTAAAAGGGGAGGAGAGGAGGCCAACCCTAGTAGGGGGCGCGCCATGGGGGGAGTCCTACTTGGACTCCTAGTCCAAGTAGGATTCGGTCCCCCCTTTCCTAGTCCAAGTAGGAGAAGAAGGGAAAGAGGAGAGAAGAGGAGGAAGGAGGGGGGCGCCGCCCCCTCCCCTTGTCCAATTCGCACTAGGCAAGGGGGGTGCCACCCCTGGTCGGCCCCCTCTCTTCTCCACTAAGGCCCATTGTGGCCCATTAATCCCCCGGGGGGTTCCGGTAACCCCCCGGTACTCCGGAAAATGCCCAAACCTATCTGAAACCATTCTGGTGTCCAAACATAACCTTCCAATATATCAATCTTTATGTCTCGACCATTTTGAGACTCCTCGTCATGTCCGTGATCTCATCCGGGACACCGAAAAACCTTCGGTTCATCAAAACACGAAACTCATAATACAAATTGGCATTGAACGTTAAGCGTGCGGACCCTATGGGTTCGAGAACTATGTAGACATGACCGAGACATATCTCCGATCAATAACCAATAGCGGAACCTGGATGCTCATATTGGCTCGTACATATTCTACGAAGATCTTTATCGGTTAAACCGCATAACAACATACGTTATTCCCTTTGTCATTGGTATGTTACTTGCCCGAGATTCGATCGTCGGTATCGTCATACCTAGTTCAATCTCTTCACTGGCAAGTCTCTTTACTCCTTCTGTAATGCATCATCCCGAGGCTCACTCATTAGACACATTGCTTGCAGGGCTCATAGTGATGTGCATTACCGAGAGGGCCCAGAGATACCTCTCGGATATACGGAGTGACAAATCCTAATCTTGATATATGCCAACTCTAAAAACACCATCGGAGACACCTGTAGAGCATCTTTATAATCACCCAGTTACATTGTGATGTTTGATAGCACACAAGGTGTTCCTCCAGTATTTGGGAGTTGCATAATCTCATAGTCAGAGGAACATGTATAAGTCATGAAGAAAGCAATAGAAGAAAAACTAAACAATCATTATGCTAAGCTAACGGATGGGTCTTGTCCATCATATCATTCTCTAATGATGTGATCCCGTTCATCAAATGACAACACATGTCTATGGCTAGGAAACTTAACCACCTTTGATTAACGAGATAGTCAAGTAGAGGCATACTAGGGACACTCTGTTTGTCTATGTATTCACACATGTACTATGTTTCCGGTTAATACAATTCTAGCATGAATAATAAACATTTATCATGATATAAGGAAATATAAATAACAACTTTATTATTGCCTCTAGGGCATATTTCCTTCACCTACGGGTCCATAGCTAGTAGCTAGATGACTTCTTCTCTCTCTTTGATCTTCAATGCGATGTTCTCCTCGATGTTCTTTGAGATCTATTCGATGTAATCTTCTTTTGTGGTGCGTTTGTTGAGATCCGGTGAATTGTGGATTTATGATCGGATTATCTATGAATACTATTTGAGTCTTTTCTGAACTCTTTTATGCATGATTAAGATAGCTTTTTATTTCTCTCTAATATATTGATTAGGTTTGGCCAACTAGATCGATTTTTCTTGCCATGGGAGAGGTGCCTTGCAATGGGTTCAATCTTGCGGTGCTTATACCTAGTGATAAAAGGGGACATGCCACGTATTTGTATCGTTTCCATTAAGGATAAAAAGGTGGGGTTTGTTCATATTGATTGGATCTATCCCTCTACATCATGTCATCTTGCTTAAGGCGTTACGTCGTTCTTGTTAACTTAATACACTAGATGCATGCTGGATAGCGGTCGATGTGTGGAGTAATAGTAGTAGATGCAGGCAGGAGTCGGTCTACTTGTCACGCACATGATTCCTATATTCATGATCATTGACTTAGATATCGTCATAGTTATGCATGTTTCTATCAATTTCTCAACAGTAATTTGTTTACCCACCGTATGTGTTCTTTCAAGAGAGAAGCCTCTAGTGAAAACTATGGCCCCAGGTCTATCTTTTACCATATTATTTTCATATCTACGAAATCAAAAAACCCAAAATACCTTGCTGCAATTTATTTACCTTTATTTTATTTTGTCCTTTTATTTATCTTTTATACCTATCTCTATCAGATCTCATCCTTGCACGTAACCATGAAAGGATGACAACCCCTTTATCGTGTTGGGTGCATGTATTTGTTTTTTGGTGTAGGTGCAACCATTGGTAACTTGTGTGTTCATATGATACGTCCATTTTTCATTATGTTTTCCTACTGTTATTTATAATTTTTTATGCATAATAATGCTTTATGGAGTAATTCTAATGCCTTTTTCTCTCATAATATGCAAGGTTTACACAAAGAGGGAGAATACCGGCAGCTGGAATTTTGGACCTGAAAAAGCTACGTTAGAGATACCTATTCTGCACATCTCCAAATGAGCTGAAATTTCACAGAGAATTATTTTTGATTATTTAATATTTTTGGAGAAAAGAACTACCGGAGGGGGGACACGTGGTGACCATAAGGGACACGTGGTGACCATAAGGCACCAGGCCGTGCCAGGCCCCCAGGCCCTGGTGGGTTGTGGCCAGCCCAGCCCACCTCCGGTGCCCATCTTCTGTTACATAAGGTCTTTTGACCTAGAAAAATAAGGGGAGGACTTTAGGGACGGAGCGCCGCCGTCTCAAGGTGGAACTTGGGCAGGAGCACTTTTGCCCTCAGGCGGAGCGATTTCGCCGGGGGAACTTCCCTCCCGGAGGCGGAAATCGAAGCATTCATCATCACCAACAACCCTCTTATCTTTGGGAGGCCAGTCTTCATCAACATCTTGAGTAACACCATCTCATCTCAACCCTAATTCATCTCTTGTGTTTAATTATTGTACCGGGACCTCAGATTGGTACCTATGGGTCACTAGTAGTGTTGATTACATCTTGTAGTTGATTACTATATGGTTTATTTGGTGGAAGATTATATGTTCAGATCTATTATGCTATTTAATACCCCTTTGATCTTGAGCATTAATATCATTTGTGAGTA
Organism: Triticum urartu; assembly: GCF_003073215.2. Classification (NCBI taxonomy): domain Eukaryota; kingdom Viridiplantae; phylum Streptophyta; class Magnoliopsida; order Poales; family Poaceae; genus Triticum; species Triticum urartu. Next base: position 148,545,181 of record NC_053026.1, on the reverse strand, counting down.
GTTACTTTTGTTCTTGAGGTCACGGTAGAAGTCATGTTGCAAGTAATCATGTGAATTTGGTATGTGTTCGATATTTTGATGATATGTATGTTGTGATTCACTTAGTGGTGTCATGTGAACGTCGACTACATGGCACTTCACCATCTTTGGGAATAAGGGAATGCATTGTGGAGTAGTTATTATATGATGGGTTGCTAGAGTGACATAAGCTTAAACTCTAGTTTATGCGCTACTTCGTAAGGGACTGATTTGGATCCATATGTTTAATGCTATTGTTAGATTTTATCTTAATAATTTTCTCGTTGTTGCGGATACTTGCAAGGGGGTTAATCATAAGTGGGAGGTTTGTTCAAGTAAGAACAGCACCCAAGCACTGGTCCACCCACATATCAAATTATCAAGGCAGCGAACGTGAATCAAACCAACATGATGAAAGTGACTAGCTGAAATTCCCGTGTACCCCTCAAGAACGCTTGCTTATTATAACAGACTATTTTGGCCTCTCCTTTGCTACAAAAAGGATTGGGATACCTTGCTACACATTATTTACCGTTACCGTTACTTGTGCGTTAAAAATTATCTTGCTATCAAACTACCTATTACCGACAATTTTAGTGCTTGCAGAAATTACCTTGCTGAAAACCACTTGTCATTTCCTTCTGCTCCTCGTTAGGTTCGACACTCTTACTTATCGAAAGGACGATGATTGATCCCCTATACTTGTGGGTCATCAAGACTCTTTTCTGGCATCGTTGCCTGGGAGTGAAGCGCTCTTGGTAAGTGGAAATCGGTAAGGAAAATTTTATATTATGTGCTGAAATTTATTGTCACTTGTCACTATGGAAAACCATCCTTTGAGGGGCTTGTTCGGGGTATCTTCACCTCGAATGGAAACACAAAGAGTTTCCCCTCAACCTACTGCACCTACTGAAAATATTGGTTGTGAAATTCCTCTAGGTATGATAGAACAACTGCTAGCTAATCCTTATGCAGGAGACGGAACTGAACATCCTGATATGCATCTGATACATGTGGATGAAATTTGTGGATTATTTAAGCTTGCAGGTTTACTCGGAGATGAATTTAAGAAGAAGTTTTGCCCTTTATCTTTGAAGGGAAAAGAATTGACATGGTATAGGCTATGCGATGATATTGGATCTTGGAACTGGAATCGATTGAAATTGGAATTTCACCAAAAAAATCCTATGCATCTAGTTCACTGTGATCGGAATTATATATATAATTTTTGGCCTCGTGAAGGAGAAAGTATCGCTCTAGCTTGGGGGAGGCTTAAGTCAATGTTATATTCAGGCCCCAATCATGAGCTCTCAAGAGAAATTATCATTCAGAATTTTTATGCTCGGCGTTCTCATAATGATCAATCCATGCTCGATACTTCTTGTGTTGGTTCTTTTATGATGAAGACTATTGAATTCAAGTGGGATCTTTTAGAGAGAATTAAATGTAACTCTGAAGATTGGGAACTCAACAAAGGTAAAGAGTCAGGTATTAAGCTTGAGTTTGATTGTGTTAAATCTTTTATGAATACCAATGCTTTTCACAAGTTTAGCACCAAATATGGAGTTGACTCTGAGATAGTAGCCTCTTTTTGTGAATCATTTGCTACTCATGTTGATCTCCCTAAGGAGAAGTGGTTTAAATATCATCCCCCTATTAAATAAGAAATTAAAGAACTGATTATAGCTAAAGATGAAACTATTATTTACAATGTTGATCCAGTTGTGCCTACTGCTTATATTGAAAAACCACCTTTCCCTGTTAGGATAAAGGAACATGCTGAGGTATCAATTGTGGTTCACAAAAGTACTATTATAGCACCAACCCTCTGAACAAATCAAAGTAGAACCTAGTGTTGGTATGGTTAAAGATCTCTTAGTCGAAAACATAGATGGGCATGTTATTTAGTTCTATGATGAAGCTGCTAGAATTGCCAAACCCGATGAAAAATATAAACATAGACCTATTGTTAGCATGCCTGTTGTCTCAGTTAAAATAGGAGATCATTGCTATCATGGTTTATGTGATTTAGGTGCTAGTGTGAGTGCTATTCCTTTTACCTTATGCCAAGAAATTATGAATGTTATAGCACCCGCTGAAATAGAAGACATTGATGTTACTATTAAACTCGCAAATAGGGACACCACCACACCACTTGGGATTGTTAGAGATGGTGAAGTCTTGTGTGGGAAAAATAAAATATCCTTCTGATTTTCTAGTTCTTGGTTCCCCATAAGATGACTTTTGTCCCATTATTTTTGGTAGACCTTTCTTGAACACTGTCAATGCTATGATACATGCATTGCCATAAACAAATCGTCAGTGTTAGCTTTGCTGATGAGTCTCATGATTTTAATTTCTCTAAGTTTCGTAGACAACCACGTAATAAAGAATTACCTAGTAAGGATGAAATAATTGGTCTTGCTTCTATTGCCATGCCTCCTACTAATCCACTAGAACAATATTTGCTCGACCATGAAAATGATATGCATTCGCGTGAAACATATGAAATAGATAAATATATTCTTTGAAGAACAACCCCTCGTTAAGCACAATTTGCCTATTGAAACCCTAGGAGGTCCTCCTCCACCTAAAGGTGATCTTGTGTTTGAATTAAAACAATTGCCTGGCACTTCGAAGTATGCTTATCTTGATGAGAAACAGATATATCATGTTATTATTAGTGCTAACCTTTCAGAACATGAAGAAGAAAGATTATTAAAAATTCTGAAGAAGCACCATGCTGCTATTGGATATACTCTTCATGATCTTAAGGGCATTAGTCCCACTCTCTGTAAGCACAAGATTAATATGGAACCTGATGCTAAACCCGTTGTTGATCACCAATGACGGTTGAATCCTAAGATGAAAGAAGTGGTGAGAATTGAAATACTAAAACTTCTGGAAGCTGGTATAATATATCCCATAGCTGATAGTAGATGGGTATGTCTTGTTCATTGTGTCCCTAAGAAAGGAGGTATTACCGTTGTAACTAATGATAAAAATGAACTTATCCCACAAATAATTGTTACTAGTTCTAGAATGGTAACTGATTTTAGAAAATTAATTAAAGCTAATAGAAAAGATCATTACCGCTGCCTTTTATTGATAAAATGCTAGAAAGATTATCTAAGCACACACACTTTTGTTTCCTTGATGGATATTCTGGTTTCTCTCAAATACCTGTTTCACAACCTGATCAAGAGAAAGCCACTTTTACTTGACCTTTTGGAACTTATGCTTATAGACGTATGTCTTTTGGTTTATGCAATGCACCTGCTGCCTTTCAAAGATGTATGACCGCTATATTCTCTATTTTTTGTTAAAAGATTGTTGAGATTTTCATGGATGATTTTTTTGTTTACGGAACTTCTTTTGATGATTTCTTAAGCAATGTTGGTCGAGTTTTGCAGAGATGTGAACGAACTAATCTTGTATTGAATTGGGAGAAGTGCCACTTTATGGCCAATGAAGGCATTGTCTTGGGCATAAAATTTCTGAATGAGGTATTGAGGTGGATAAAGCTAAAGTTGATGCAATTGAGAAAATGCCATGTCCTAAAGACATCAAAGGTATTCGTAGTTTCCTTGGTCATGTTGGTTTCTATAGGAGGTTTATTAAAGACTTTTCTAAAATTTCTAGGCCTATTATGGATCTTTTACAAAAGGAGATTCCATTTGTTTTTTATGATGATTGTGTAGAAGCCTTTGAAACACTTAAGAAAGCCTTAATTTATGCACCTATTGTTCAACCACCTGACTGGGACTTGCCTTTTGAAATTATGTGTGATGCTAGTGATTATGTTGTTGGTGCTATTCTAGGACAAAGAGTTGATAAGGAATTAAATGTTATCAATTATGCTAACAAAACTCTAGACAATGTCCAAAGAAATTATGCTACTACTGAGAAAGAATGTTTAGCAGTTGTGTTTGCTTGTGATAAATTTAGATCTGATATTGTTGATTCCAAAGCAATTTTTCACACTGATCATGCTGCTATAAAATATCTTATGGAAAAGAAAAATTCTTAACCTAGACTCATTAGGTGGGCTCTCTTGCTACAAGAATTTGACTTGCATATTACTGATAGGAAGGGAGCTGACAACCCTGTGGCTAATAACTTGTCTAGGTTAGAAAATATTCTTGATGACCCACTACCCACTGATGATAGCTTTCCTGATGAACAACTAGCTATAATAAATGCTTCTCATGATACTCCTTGGTATGCTAACTATGCTAATTACATTGTTGCTAAATTTATACCACCTAGTTTCACATACCAACAAAAGAAAAAAAATCTTCTATGATTTAAGACACTACTTTTGGGATGACCCACATCTTTATAAAGAAGGAGTAGATAGTATTATTAAACGTTGTGTACCTGAGCATGAACAGGAACAAATCTTACGGAAATATCACTCCAAAGCCTATGGAGGACATCATGTGGGAGATAGAACTGCTCACAAGGTATTACAATCTGGTTTTTATTGGCCTATTCTTTTCAAAGACGCCCGTAAGTTTGTCTTGTCTTGTGATGAATGTCAAATAATAGGTAATATCGGTAAGCATCAGCAAATGGCTATGAATTATTCACTTGTTGTTGAACCATTTGATGTATGGGGTTTTGATTATATGGGACATTTTCCTTCCTCTAATGGGTATACACATATTTTGGTTGTTGTTGATTAGGTCACTAAGTGGGTAGAAGGTATTCCAACTAGTAGTGCTGATCATAACACCTCCATTAAAATGCTTAAAGAAGTTATTTTCCCAAGGTTTGGAGTCCCTAGATATTTAATGACTGATGGTGGTTCACACTTTATTCATGGTGTTTTCCGTAAAATGCTTGCTAAATATGATGTTAACCATAGAATTGCAGAGGTCAAGTTGAACTTAGCAATAGAGAAATAAACTAATATTACAAAAAGTTGTCAATAGGTCTCGAAAGAATTGGTCTAAGAAATTTGATGATGCACTTTGGGCCTACAAAACAACTTATAAAAATCCTATGGGTATGTCTCCATATATATAAAATAGTCGATGGAAATGAAGGAAATATGCCCTAGAGGCAATAATAAAGTTATTATTTATTTCCTTATATCATGATAAATGTTTATTATTCATGCTAGAATTGTATTAACCGGAAACATATACATTGTGTGAATACATAGACAAACAGAGTGTCACTAGTATGCCTCTACTTGACTAGCTCGTTGATCAAAGATGGTTATGTTTCCTAGCCATAGACAAAGAGTTGTCATTTGATTAACGGGATCACATCATTAGGAGAATGATGTGATTGACTTGACCCATTCCGTTAGCTTAGCACTTGATCGTTTAGTTTGTTGCTATTGCTTTCTTCATGACTTATACATGTTCCTATGACTATGAGATTATGCAACTCCCGTTTGCCGGAGGAACACTTTGTGTGCTACCAAACATCGCAACGTAACTGGGTGATTATAAAGGAGCTCTACAGGTGTTGGCGTATTTCGAGATTAGGATTTGTCACTCCGATTGTTGGAGAGGTATCTCTAGGCCCTCTCGGTAATGCACATCACTTAAGCCTTGCAAGCAATGCAACTAATGAGTTAGTTGCGAGATGATGTATTACGGAACGAGTAAAGAGACTTGCCGGTAACGAGATTGAACTAGGTATTGAGATACCGACGATCGAATCTCGGGCAAGTAACATACCGATGACAAAGGGTACAACGTATGTTGTTATGCGGTCAGACCGATAAAGATCTTCGTTGAATATGTAGGAGCCAATATGAGCATCCAGGTTCCGCTATTGGTTATTGACTAGAGACGTGTCTCGGTCATGTCTACATTGTTCTCGAACCCGTAGGGTCTGCACGCTTAACGTTACGATGACAGTTTCATTATGAGTTTATATGTTTTGATGTACGGAAGGTTGTTCGAAGTCCCGGATGTGATCACGGACATGACGAGGAGTCTCGAACGGTCGATACATAAAGATTGATATATTGGAAGCCTATATTTGGATATCGGAATCGTTCCGGGTGAAATCGGGATTTTACCGGAGTACCGGGGGGTTACCGGAACCCCCCCCCCCCCCCCGGGGGGGGGGGTAATGGGCCTACATGGGCCCTAAGGGAGAAGAGGAGGGCCGGCCAGGGAAGGCCGCGCGCCCCCTCCCCCTAGTCCGAATAGGACAAGGAAGGGGGGGCGGCGCCCCCCTTTCCTCTTTCCCCTTCCCCTTTCCTTCTCCAACAAGGCAAGAGGGGGGAGTCCTACTCCCTATGGGAGTAGGACTCCTCCAGGCGCACCCCTAGGGGCCGGCCGCACCTCCCCCCTCCCTCCTTTATATACGGGGGCAAGGGGGCACCCCAGGACACACAAGTTGGTGTTCATGATCGTTCCTTAGCCGTGTGCGGTGCCCCCCTCCACCATAGTCCTCGATAATATTGTAGCGGTGCTTAGGCGAAGCCCTACGACGGTAGAACATCAAGATCGTCACCACGCCGTCGTGCTGACGGAACTCATCCCCGACACTTTGCTGGATCGGAGTCCGGGGATCATCATCGAGCTAAATGTGTGCTAGAACTCGGAGGTGCCGTAGTTTCGGTGCTTGATCGGTCGGGGCCGTGAAGACGTACGACTACATCAACCGCATTGTGATAACGCTTCCGCTTCGGTCTACGAGGGTACAGGACAACACTCTCCCCTCTCGTTGCTATGCATCACCATGATCTTGCGTGTGCGTAGGAATTTTTTGAAATTACTACATTCCCCAACATGATGATCACGGAGTGAGGCTTTGTATAATACCTCTAGGCTGACGTCTTCGTCCGGACCGCCTTCCTTTTCAGCCTACCTAGCTTTGGCGCCCCTTGTTGGCGATTCGCCACGGGCTCAGCATGGTGTCCCGAGGACCTTCCCTGTAAAACACCGTACAGATATGGTAGTTGAAGTGTATAAAAAAGGGGATACTTCTCAAAGGTTGGGATTCTGGTCTCACTTACCTGCAAGGCAGGGAGTAGCCCAGGATAGTCGGCTATAATAGCCACCATGGCCTCATCGCAGCTTAATTGATAGAATATCCTATCAATCAGCTCCACAAATATATCCGGATCCTCTTTATGGCTGGGGTCAAGGAACCGTTCAGGATCCTCTGGTTGTGGAGGTGGGCTGTTGATCTCCCTTACAGCCTCATTCAGCTCCTGCAATGAACTGTCAAGCTGAATATTTATTGCAAAAATGCGGAAAGCATGGGTATAAAAAGTGGCAACTTACCCATCTCGGAGGGTTGTACATGGAGAATCCATCCCGTGGCTTGATGCGGAGGAACTCCTCTTCCTCTCCCTTGTACAAACCAGACAGAATTTTCGCTAGAGCGGCAACTGAGTCCGGCCCCTTACGACCGCAGCGGGTGGCACCATCTTCCCCATTGAAGTGCCACATGGGGTGGCCTCGATATTGAAGTGGCTGCACCCCCCGCATAATGCATATTGACATAACCTCGGTTATGGTCAGTCCTGATTGAGCCAACACCTTTATCCGGCCCATCAGGTAAGAAACGTCTCTATCATCTTCCTCCTGAGGGCTCCGTGGTTGCCAACTTAGGCGCTTCTTTAGAGGGGCATTATCAAACTCAGGAAGGTCAATCCAGATAGGATCCGGGAGGGGGACGTCCTCCATATAAAACCACTTTGAAGGCTAGTCTTCGGATGTCTTCTTTGGGGTACCGGATAGGTATCCGGTCCCGGCGATGCGCCATATTTCGGCCCCGCCCACTTGATATATTGAACCCCTCTGAGTATGGGGCACAAGGCAGAATAGCTTCTTCCACAACGCGAAGTGAGCTTCGCAGCCCAGAAACAGCTCGCAAAGGGCCACATAACCAACAATGTGTAATATGGAGGTAGGGGTGAGAGTATGCAACTGGAGGCCGTAAAACTCCAGGAGCCCTCGGAGGAACGGATGGATTGGAAATGCAAGTCCCCTTAATAAATAAGGAACGAGGCATACCCGCTCCCTCTTGGAGGGGTTGGGAAAGCTCTCCTGTTGCTCCCGCCATTGTAGGTGGCGAGCCCGGCTCGAACGGGGACCATATACGCTGGAGGGAGAAATCCCTGGGTCTGTAGCTCCACTAATTGACTGTGCGGGACGGAACACTTCTTCCAATCTTCGGGCTTAGGGCTACGGGAGCGAGATGAGGAGTTGCGCTGGCCGGCCATGTTCGAATGGATTTTTTCGGGCGCGCTCCGATGGATGCTCGCTGAGGGAGGATGGTGTGATTTGGATCTGAGAATCCCCGTCTCTTTAAATAAGCAG
>NC_053026.1:148499419-148535863 GCF_003073215.2 Triticum urartu | reverse complement strand
GTAGAGGGATAAATTCATACAATATGATATAAATCCCATCTTTTTATACTCGATGACAACAATACAATACGTGCCTTGCTGCCCCTGCTGTTACTGGGAAAGGACACCACAAGATTGAACCCAAAGCTAAGCACTTCTCCCATTGCAAGAAAGGCCAATCTAGTAGGCCAAACCACGCTGATAATTCGAAGAGACTTGCAAAGACAAACCAATCATACATAAAAGAATTTAGAGAAGATTCAAATATTGTTCATAGATAATCTGGATCATAAACCCACAATTCACTGGATCTCGACAAACACACCACAAAAGAAGATTACATCGAACAGATCTCCAAGAAGATCGAGGAGAAATTTGTATTGAGATCCAAAGAGAGAGAAGAAGCCATCTAGCTACTAGCTATGGACCCGAAGGTCTGAAGTAAACTACTCACACATCACCGGAGAGGCCATGGAGTTGATGTAGAGGCCCTCCGTGATCAATGCCCACTCCGGCGGAGCTCCGGAAAAGGCCCCAAGATGGGATCTCTCAGGTACAGAAGGTTGCGGCGGTGGAATTAGGTTTTCGTGGTGCTCCTGGATGTTTGGGGGTACTTGGATATATATATATATATATAAGGAAGAAGTACGTCAGTGGAGCAACGAGGGGCCCACGAGGGTGGAGGGCGCGCCCAGGAGGGTAGGCGCACCCTCTTGCCTCGTGGCCTCCTCGATTGTTTCTTGACGCCCACTCCAAGTCCCCTAGATCACGTTTGTTGAGAAAATCACGTTTCCGAAGGTTTCATTCCGTTTGGACTCCATTTGGACTCCGTTTGATATTCCTTTTCGGCGAAACTCTAAAATAGGCAAAAACAGCAATTTGGACTGGGCCTCCGGTTAGTAGGTTAGTCCCAAAAATGATATAAAAGTGTAAAATAAAGCCCATTAATATCCAAAATAGACAATATAATAGCATGGAGCAATCAAAAATTATAGATATGTTGGAGACGTATTGATACGTCTCAAACGTATCTATAATTTTTCATTGCTCCATGCTATATTATCTACTGTTTTGGACATTATTGGGCTTTATTATCCACTTTTATATTATTTTTGGGACTAACCAATTAACCGGAGGCCCAGCCCAGAATTGTTGTTTTTTGCCTGTTTTAGGATTTCGAAGAAAATGAATATCAAACAGAGTCCAAATGGAATGAAACCTTCGGGAACGTGATTTTCTCAACGAACAAGACCCGGGAGACTTGGACCCTACGTCAAGAAAGAAAAGAGGAGGCCATGAGGTAGGGGGGCGTGCCCACCCCCACCAGGCGCGCCGTCCACCCTCGTGGGCCCCCTGTTGCTCCACCGACGTACTCCTTCCTCCTATATATATCCACGTACCCCCAAACGATCAGATGCGGAGCCAAAACCCTAATTCCACCGCCGTAACTTTCTGTATCCACGAGATCCCATCTTGGGGCCTGTTCCGGAGCTCCGTCGGAGGGGGCATCGATCACGGAGGGCTTCTACATCAACACCATAGCCTCTTCGATGAAGTGTGAGTAGTTTACTTCAGACCTACGGGTCCATAGTTATTAGCTAGATGGCTTCTTCTCTCTTTTTGGATCTCAATACAATGTTCTCCCCCTCTCTTGTGGAGAACTATTCGATGTAATCTTCTTTTTGCGGTGTGTTTGTTGAGACCAATGAATTGTGGGTTTATGATCAAGTCTATCTATGAATAATATTTGAATCTTCTCTGAATTCTTTTATGTATGATTGGTTATCTTTGCAAGTCTCTTCAAATTATCATTTTGGTTTGGCCTACTAGATTGATCTTTCTTGCAATGGGAGAAGTGCTTAGCTTTGGGTTCAATCTTGCGGTGTCCTTTCCCAGTGACGGTAGGGGCAGCAAGGCACATATTGTATTGTTGCCATCGAGGATAACAAGATGGGGTTTTCATCATATTGCATGAGTCTATCCCTCTACATCATGTCATCTTGCTTAAGGCGTTACTCTGTTTTTAACTTAATACTCTAGATGCATGCTGGATAGCGGTCGATGAGTGGAGTAATAGTAGTAGATGCAGGCAGGAGTCGGTCTACTTGTCTCGGACGTGATGCCTATATACATGATCATACCTAGATATTCTCATAACTATGCTCAATTCTATCAATTGCTCAACAGTAATTTGTTCACCCACCGTAGAATACTTATGCTCTCGAGAGAAGCCACTACTGAAACCTATGGCCCCCGGGTCTATCTTTATCATATTGATCTCCTATTACTTAGGTATTTCCTTTGCTATTTACTTTGCCTTTATTTTACTTTGCATCTTTATCATAAAAATACCAAAAATATTATCTTATCATATCTATCAGATCTCACTCTCGTAAGTGGCCTTATAGGGATTGACAACCCCTATTTGCGTTGGTCGCGAGGATTTATTTGTTTTGTGCAAGTACGAGGGACTCGCGCGTAGCCTCCTACTGGATTGATACCTTGGTTCTCAAAAACTGAGGGAAATACTTATGCTACTTTGCTGCATCATCCCTTCCTCTTCGGGGAAAACCAACGCAGTGCTCAAGAGGTAGCAAGAAGGATTTCTGGCGCCGTTGCCGGGGAGGTCTTCGCAAAAGTCAACATACCAAGTACCCATCACATACCCTTATCCCCCGCATTACATTATTTACCATTTGCCTCTCGTTTTCCTCTCCCCCACTTCACCCTTGCCGTTTTATTTGCCCTCTCTCTCTCTCTCTATCCTCCCTCTCTTTTCACTCGCCTTTCTTCCGCCATGTCCGAATCAAAAAGGGTTGGGGTTCTCTCCAAACTTTTAGTACTTTGGACAACCCTTCTATTCTTGCTAAACTTATAAATAAAGATACTATGGAAAAACCTACCGGAGTTATCAATGAGAGTCTTAATAATTTTGATGAAGATGATTCTGGAATTTTTCGTTATTTACTTGATGAATCTTTGAAAGATGCTTGGTATAGACTATTAAGGATCAGGGCCAGCTATGTTCCTCAATATCAAATTGAAGTTTACTTAAAAAGCTTTTATATTGCCCTTCCTTCTTATTTTAAGCATGTCTTAGATTCTATATTTGAAGAAGGTTTTCTTGAAGGGGATTGTAACACCCTCGATGCGACTATAGCTCCCAGGTGTCAAGGCACGACTTAGAGACATAATCGCATTGAAGGCATATGTCACAAGTTAGGCAATCTTCACAACATCCCATGTAATATGTATAATAAAGGGGAGAACATGGTTGGCTTACACTCGCCACGTCACATCAAAGTACATAAATAACATCCATCATACAAACACTCATGGCCCGACTACGGCGCCAAAATAGAAAATGACCCAATGTCCGACAAGGCCCTGAATCGAACCCCAACTAGGAACCACTACTGATCATCAGGAAAAGACACGTAGTAACGCTGAGAGTCCTTGTCGAACTCCCACTTGAGCTCGTACTCGTCACCTGGAGCGGAATCACCTGGACCTGCATCTGGAGTTATAGAATCTGTGAGCCACAGGGACTCGGCAATCTCGCACCCTCACGGTCAAGACTATTTAAGCTTATAGGAAGGGTAAGGCAAAATATATGTGGAGCTGTAGCAAGCGACTAGCATATGTGGTGGCTAACTTATACGCAAAAGAGAGAGAGAAGAGGAGGCAAAGCATGAGCGAGAAGCTAGAGAGCAACCTGCGCAAACATTACTCCAACACCGTATCCACTTCCCGGACTCCGCCGAGAAGAGGCCATCACGGTAACACACTCAGTTGATTCATTTTAATTAATTAAGGTTCAAGTTACCTACAACCGGACATTAACAAATTCCCATCTGCCCATAACCGCGGGCACGGCTTTTGAAAGTTCAGTCCCTGCAAGGGAGTCCCAACTTAGCCCATGACAAGCTCTCACGGTCAACGAAGGAATAGACCTCCTCCCAAGACGTTCCGATCAGACTCGGTATCTCGGTAACTCAAGACACTTCGACAGGTTAAAACAAGACCAGCAACACCGCCCGAATGTGCCGACAAATCCCGATAGGAGCTGCACATATCTCTTTCTCAGGGCACACTCAGATGAGACTAGCTACGAGTAAAATCAACCCTCAAGTTTCCCCGAGGTGGCCCCGCAGGCAGCTCAGTTCGGACCAACACTCAGAGGGAGCACTGGCCCGGGGGGGGGGTTAAAATAAGATGACCCTTGAGTCTGCAGAACCCAAGGGAAAGAAAAGGGTAGGTGGCAAATGGTAAAACCAAGGTTGGGCATTGCTGGAAAAGCTTTAATCAAGGCGAATTATCAAGGGGTTCCCATTATAACCCAACCGCGTAAGGAACGCAAAATCCGGGAACATAACATCGATATGACGGAAACTAGGGCGGCAAGAGTGGAACAAAACACTAGGCGAGAGGCCGAGCCTTCCACCCTTTACCAAGTATATAGATGCATTAAGATAGCAAGATAATATAATGATATCCCAACAAGTGAGTAAATGTTCCAACAAGGAACAGCCTCCAATCTTCACCTGCAACTAGCAACGCTATAAGAGGGGCTGAGCAAAGCGGTAACATAGCCAATCAACGGTTTGCTAGGACAAGGTGGGTTAGAGGTTTGAAATGGCAATTGGGAGGCTGACAAGCAAAAGGTAGGCATCGTAGAATTGGCATAGCAAGAGCGAGCAAACTAGCATAGCAAAGATAGTAGTGATTTCGAGGGTATGATCATCTTGCCTGCAAAGCTGTCAGAGTTGACTGGATCCTCACAAGCAAACTCAACGGGCTCCTCGGTAGCAAACTCGTCTCCCGGCTCTATCCAAACAAGACAAACAAACAACAAGGACACAATCAACCACGAGCAAGACCAAGCAATACGATGCAATGATGATATGCTATGCGGGATGCGATGCGGGATGCAAAATGCAAGATATGACAGGAAATGCATGAACCGAGCCTCAACTTGGAATTCCAAGGGTGCCACTGGAAAGATGAGATGAAATCTCTTGAAAACGATATAAAGAACTCCGGAATCGGAGTTACGGTTTGGAAATGGCAAGCGTTTCAAAATTGACACCGGTCTGCGATTTACAGCAAGTAGGCATCTAAATGCAACGAAATAAACATGCTACAGCCACAAAAAATGACAACATAATACATGGCAGGGATGCACACAAGATGCTTAACAAAAGACTAGCACTGAGCCACGGCCAATTCATCCATTATGAGGTTCAAACAAGCATGGCAAAAACACAAATGCAAAACAGATTCCAGACTTGTCTGAAATTTCAGATCACGAAGTCCTCTTCGGAGCAGCAAAACAACATGATACATGACCTGATTATGACAAATAATAACAGGGCATGGAGCTACTCAACAAGCTTAACAAAAGTCCCAAAGTGACCTGGGCCAAAAGGGATCACAAAATATACTAACAAGCACATAACATAGCTCAAACACAATCAGTTTTCAGACTTAGTGAAAACTGAGACATGCTGAAATATAACTCGCGAAGGCATGTAAACAAGCTGGATGCACTCACCACGGTGCAAGTCATGGCAGGACAAGCATACATCCATTAATAAGGCACAAAATACAAGCTAGACATGGCAAGAACAATGGCATATCATGCACGGATCAACTACAACAACTTCGGCAAAATCGCAAACGAGTTGACGATCTGCCCAGATTCACCATGAAGCAAAAGTAGAGCTCGATTGACTCAAGCTAGGTTGCTCCATAATTATAAACAAAGACATGGATGGATAGATAATAACATGGTTAACAAAACTCCTTTAGTGATAGTCCTCAAAAGAGGCACAGATCACTAGGAAACAAGCTGAACATATGGCATCAAGTACTAAATAATCCCAGACTTAGTGAAAACTACTAAGTCTCTGAAAACAGATTTCCCGGGTGCTTCTCTTTGCAAGCTTGCACAAGTCACCACACACATCCTAAAAATGCATGGGTTGAACCTATGGAAAGAAGACAAAATGCTTAACGAAACATATGAAGGACTCACAGGCATAGCATGCACACAATAATCATGGCAAAAATGACAAAAGTCTAAGATGAACTAGCAGATCTGACAATTAACTCACGAAGCCTCCTTCTAACAGCATTTCGGGCATCAAGATGAGCTCAAATGAAAATGATGCAATGGGATGAAATGATGTACTCGTCCAGACGAACATTTTGATATACTATATGCCCAAATCGGAGCTACGGATGCAAAGTTACGGGGCCTCGAACAGGAGCATATGAGCAAAAAAATCTGAGACTAGTGAAAAAAAACTACCCCGGATCAGATATAGGGTTTCGGGGCACTGTTCACCGGCGCGAATCCCGAGGCTCGCCGGAGTTCACTGTTCGTCGTCGGAGGAGATCGTCGCCGGGGACTTGCCGGAGCTCGGGGAGGAGGAGGCCGGGCGGCGTCGCGGGAGAGGAGGCGGCGTCCGCGGGCGGCGAGGCGGCGGCGTCGGGCCGGAGCAGCGGCGGAGGTCGGCTAGTGCGGAGCAGGCGGCGAGTGGCGGAGCAGGCGGCGCAAGGGGCGGACCGGGCGGCGCAGCGACCTCGGGCGCGCGGCGGCGAGTGGCCCGGTCGGGCGCGGGAGCGGGCCCGCCTCGGGCCTGGGCGGGCCGGCGAGAGCGGTGGTGGGGAAGTGGTCCGCCAGCCACTTGGCGGTGCTAGATTGGCTGCGGCAATGCATCCGGTCGGATCGGACGTGTCCGGCCGGCGCGGGGATCCTGTTTTTTTTGGCTTTCGGAGAGGGAGAGAGATCCGAAAACGGAGGGGTGTATATATAGGCATAAGTGGAGCTAGGAGAGTCCAAATGAGGTGCGGTTTTCGGCCACGCGATCGTGATCGAACGATCTAGGACATGGAGCAGAGTTTGGTGGGTTTTGGGCCAAAATGGAGGGGTGTTGGGCTGCAACACACACGAGGCCTTTTCGGTCCCTCGGTTAACCGTTGGAGTATCAAACGAAGTCCAAATGATACGAAACTTGACAGGCGGTCTACCGGTAGTAAACCAAGGCCGCATGACAAGTCTCAGTCCAATCTGGAAATGTTTAATCCCCACACACTAAAGAAAGCTAGAATTGACCACCGGAGGAGAACGAAGCGCCGGAATGCAAAACGGACAACGGGGAAAATGCTCGAATACATGAGACGAACACATATGCAAATGCAATGCACATGATGACATGATATGAGATGCATGAAAACGAAAACAACACACAGAGACAAAGACCCGAACCCGAGAAATAAATATACCTTAACGCCGGAAACGGCAAGAGTTGGGGTACAAATTGGGAAAGTTACATCTGGGGCGTTACAACACTCCACCACTATGAAAAGATCTCGACCCGAGATCTAGGACTGAAAGAACTCCGGGTACTCAGAACGGAGGCGATCCTCGCGTTCCCAGGTAGCTTCACAGTCGGAATGGTGTGACCACTTAACTTTGAGAAATTTGATTGACTTGTTGCGAGTCTTGCGTTTAGTCTCTTCAAGAATAGCAACTGGGTGCTCACGATAGGAGAGATCTTCTTGGAGCTCAATGTCCTCGAAGTTGACGGTGCGGTCAGGAGTCTTGAAGCACTTTCGAAGCTGAGAGACATGGAACACATCATGAACATTTGCAAAGTTTGAAGGAAGCTCGAGTTGATAGGCGAGGTCACCTCTCTTGCTGACAATCTTGAAAGGTCCCACGTATCTAGGGGCAAGCTTCCCTTTGATACCGAAGCGACGAGTACCTTTCATAGGAGAGACGCGGAGGTAAACATGATCTCCGATCTCGAAAGCCAAATCACGGTGCTTACTATCATAGTAGCTCTTCTGGCGGGATTGGGCTGCTTTGAGGTTATCACGAATGACTTTGCACATTTCTTCTGCTTCTGTGATTAAGTCATTACCCAGCAGCTGACGTTCACCGGTTTCAGACCAGTCGAGAGGGGTACGGCACTTCCTTCCATACAGAATTTCAAATGGGGCCTTGCCCGAACTTGCTTGAAAACTGTTGTTGTATGAGAATTCAGCATAAGGAAGACAATCCTCCCACTTCATGCCGAAGGAGATCACACAAGCCCTGAGCATATCTTCAAGAATCTGGTTGACACGCTCGACTTGACCGCTTGTTTGAGGATGGAAAGCAGTGCTGAAGCGGATGTTAGTGCCCATGGCCTTCTGGAAAGAATCCCAAAACTTCGAGGTAAAGATGCTGCCACGGTCTGAAGAGATCACTTGAGGAATACCGTGCAGAGAGACAATGCGAGAGGTATAGAGTTCCGCCAATTGAGCTGCAGTGATCGACTCTTTGATAGGCAGAAAGTGAGCCACTTTGGTGAGCTTGTCGATGACAACAAATATAGCATCATTGCGACGCTTGGACTTTGGAAACCCAGTCACAAAGTCCATTTCAATGTGGTCAA
The DNA here is from genome assembly GCF_003073215.2 of Triticum urartu. Lineage (NCBI taxonomy): Eukaryota > Viridiplantae > Streptophyta > Magnoliopsida > Poales > Poaceae > Triticum > Triticum urartu. Next base: position 148,527,437 of record NC_053026.1, on the reverse strand, counting down.
ACTTCCATTCTGGAATGGCAAGAGGTTGGAGGAGACCTGCTGGCCTTTGGTGTTCTGCCTTCACTCTTCTGCAGACATCACATTCATTCACGAATTGAGCGATCTCGCGCTTCATTCGAGTCCACCAATAAGCTTGCTTAAGGTCCTGATACATCTTCGTACTCCCAGGGTGGATGGAGAGGAGAGAATTGTGAGCCTCGTTCATGATCACTTTACGAAGTTCACCTTTGGGCACAACAATACGATCCTCGAAGAAAAGAGTGTCCTTGTCATCAAGGCGGTAGCACTTGTACTTGGACTGACTCTTGGCAATCCCAATCTTCACCTTTTTCACCATAGCATCAAGAAGCTGGGCTTGGCGAATCTGGTCTTCTAAGGTAGGAGAGACTTGAAGGTTGGCGAGGAAACCTTGAGAAACAACTTGCAGATTAAGTTTGCGGAAAGCTTCACAAAGCTCGGGTTGATAAGGCTTGAGAATCAGACTGTTGCAGTAGGCCTTTCTGCTCAGAGCGTCAGCAATCACATTGGCCTTTCCTGGAGTATACTCGATGCTCGGATTATACTCTTGAATCATTTCGACCCATCGAGTTTGCCTGAGATTGAGATTAGGCTGAGTGAAGATGTACTTGAGACTCTTGTGATCAGTGAAAATGTCCACTTTTCTTCCCAATAGAAGATGTCTCCAAGTCAACAAAGCATGCACAGCTGCCGCCAACTCGAGATCATGAGTGGGGTAGTTCTTCTCATTAGGCTTCAACTGGCGAGATGTATAAGCAACAACTTTCTTCTCTTGCATCAATACTGCGCCAAGACCTTGGAGAGAGGCATCACAAAAGACCTCGTACGGTTTGGATTCATCAGGCGGAGTCAGAACTGGAGAGTGATCAACTTCTCTTTCAAAGCATTGAAAGCAATATCACACTCCGGAGACCAAACGTACTTGACGTGCTTCTGGAGAAGATTAGAGAGAGGCTTCGCGATCTTGGAAAAGTTTTCAATGAATCTTCAGCAATAGCTTGCGAGACCAAGAAAACTGCGAAGTTGCTTCACGTTCTAAGGAGGTTCCCAATTCACAATTGCAGACACCTTCTCAGGATTCACGAAAATGCCCTTGGCAGAGATGATATGACCAAGATAAAGAACCTCATCGAGCCAAAATTCGCACTTGAAGAACTTGGCGTAGAACTGATGTTCTCTGAGCTTATCGAGAAGCAAACGCAAGTGCTTGGCACGATCTTCCTTGTTCTTCGAGAAAACCAGAATGTCGTCGAGATAGACCAAAACGAAGTCATTGGTGTAGGCGTTGAAGATGAAGTTCATCATGCGAGAGAACGTCGGAGGAGCATTGGCATGGCCAAAAGACATGACAGTGTATTCATATGAACCAAAGCTTGTTCTGAATGCTGTCTTGGGAATATCTTCTTCACAAATGCGAATCTGGTGATAACCCATACGGAGATCAAGCTTGGAGAATACTTGGGCAACTTTGAGTTGTTCGAACAGCTCATTGATGTTGGGAAGTGGGTATTTGTTCTTGATGGTCTTCTTGTTCACTGGACGGTAATCAACACAAAGTCGGTCCGTTCCATCCTTCTTATTCACAAAAAGAACACCACAACCCCACGGAGAAGAACTAGGCCGGATGAGACCCATTCTTTCTTGCTCATCGAGTTGCTTCTTCAACTCCTTCAACTCTTTAGGTCCGAGCTTGTAAGGACGTTTGCACACAGGTTCCGTGCCAGGCTCAAGTTCAATAACGAATTCAACTGGCCGGTGTGGAGGCATTCCTGCGAGCTCTTCTGGAAAGACGTCTTGATATTCGCAAACGACTGGAATTTGAGAGATGGCATCCAATTCACCCTTTTCATTGAGAGAAAACAGACGGATGGAATTATCTCGAGCGGCAAAGACAATTACATCCTCAGACGAATGAGTCAATTGAATCTGCCTGGCAGCACAATCAAGCTGAGCCTTGTGCTTAGAAAGCCAATCCATCCCGAGAATAAGATCAATATCCGAGTTACCAAGAACCATTGGAGAAGTCAGAAACTTGAAATCACCCATCAAGATAGAAATATCCGGAACCATCAAACTAGAACTCAGATGCTTAGCTGGAGAGACAACTTGCATAGCTCTAGGTAAAGCCTTAGTACTAAAATTGTTCTCCGATGCAAATGGGAATGACATGAAGGAGTGCGATGCACCAGAGTCAAAAAGTACTTTTGCGGGAATATCATTAACAGGAAGGTTACCCATGATCACATCTGACGAGTCCTCTGCCTGAGCTGCATTCATCAAATTGACCTTGGCATGCTTGGGGTTATGCTTGACCACAGCTGTACTTGCCGATCTGACAGGAGGAGGAGGAGGAAGACGCCTCTGATTGAGACACTTGTTGGCATAGTGACCCTTCTGTTGGCACTTGTTGCACGTGACCTCTGAAAGCGGACGGTGATACGGAGCACTCGATCTTGGAGCTTGAGACGAAGTCTTGTTCTGAAAGCCTGGGTTGGGTGGGTGGGAAGAACCACTGCCACCTTTGCTCTTCTGCTGATACGGCTGACGGAACGGAGGAGGAGGAAGCCAAAACTTCTGCTGCTTGGCCACTTGAGTAGAGGAAGAAGGAGTAACATCTCTGACTCGCTTCCTGGAAGCATCACACCTCAACTGAGCAGCCTCTTGCTTCAGTGCCATGTTGTAGAACTCATCGTATCTCAAGGGCTCGAAGAGGACAAGAGCGAGCTGAATATCTTCTCTGAGACCACCCCTGAACTGGTATATCATGCTCTTCTCATCAGGCACGTCCTGCTTGGCAAAGCGGGCAAGCTTCTGGAACAACTTGTTGTAGTCATAGACAGACAAAGAGCCTTGCTTCAGATTGCGGAATTCCTCACGCTTGCTTTCAATCACGCTCTGCGGAATATGATGAGCTCGGAAATCTCGACGGAAATCATCCCAAGTGATAACACGTCCACCTCTGGAATTCTTGTACTGCTGGAACCATTCTGCAGCTTGATCTTTGAGTTGGAAGGAAGCGAACTTGACAAAGTCCTCAGGCCTGATGTTACTGCACTCGAAATGCTTACATAGATCCACAAGCCAATGGTCAGCATCGGTTGCCTCAACACAATTGCTGAAAGTCTTTGGCCCGTTAGCAAGGAACTGGTTGAGTGTAGCAAAGTGACTCTGATTGCTGCCTTGATTCCCTTGACTGCCTTGATTGCGCTCTTGGAGAATTTGCATGATCATCTGTGTGTTTGCATTGGTTGCGGCCATCACAGCTTGCCATGCCTCTGGAGGAGGTGGAGGCGGTGGCGGATCAGGATTCGGAGTCGTGCGCGTTGGAGGAGCCATCCTGAAGAGGTTGACCACCATTAGCACATTGACAGATAAATATTGAAGCTGAATCCAACGGAATGAAAATTGCAACATATAGTCTTCACATCCGAACAAAATGAACGAATGCATTCCTCTTGAAATGGTCACATATCCATAAATTGAGAAGCCACGTAAAATTAAGGTAGAGAAATAAATCAACAAGGTACGGATCAAGAACGAATAATCGGTAAGAAATCCCAATCTCAAACCAATATTCGTGGAAGAAGAACTAGAGCTACGAGAATTGTCACCTATGAAACTCCCGAACTTTTCCAGTTATGCAATCAGGTGTTGGGGATACAGGGGAAGCATAATATCTCACCCAAACTAGCAAATCCTACATCCAGTTGTATCCATCCTTCAACACATAACCAAGAAACCTTCGAAAACCATCTACCTCAACCTTCGAAAAGCATCCGTTATACAAGTATTGGCGATACTCCCGAACTCCCGCCCCAGTACTGGGTGGCGTCGAGGTTATCTCACCAACGAACTACATAAAAGAGATTTTTTATGTCGGCGAACATATGTCAAGTATTCCAGAATTGCAACGATAAAATTATGATGACAACACCTCAGAGCTCAACTCCCCAAGACACTTCCACTAAACCCCTGACAGGAGGCACCAAGACAATGTTCTCATCATAAGCCATCGGAACGATTCCAAGATACTCGCGTTATATGAGTATACGGTTATGTCATTTGGATTGACTAATGCCCCGCCTATTTCATGAGCATGATGAACAAGGTATTCATGGAGTTCTTAGATAAGTTTGTCGTGGTGTTCATTAATGATATTTTGGTGTACTCGAAGAATGAAGAGGAACACAAGGAGCATTTGCGTTTAGTTCTTGAGAAGCTCAGAGAACATCAATTATACGCCGAGTTCAGCAAATGTGAGTTTTGGTTGAAAGAATTTGGATTCCTTGGACATGTTATATCAGGAGAAGGTATAGCAGCAGACCCTACTAAGGTCCAGTCAGTCACAGAGTGGTTGGCACCCACCTCAGTTGGAGAGATCCGTAGTTTTCTGGGACTCTCGGGATATTATCAGAGATTCATTGATAATTTCTCTAAGATTGCAAAGCCCATGACAGAGTTGTTGAAGAAGGACACCAAGTTCAAATGGACAGAGGAATGTGAAGCAAGTTTTCAGGAGTTGAAGAAATGTTTGACTACAGCCCCAGTGCTGATTCTGCCAGATATACGTAAAGATTTCCAAGTGTATTGCGACGCATCTCGTTTAGGACTCGGATTAGTACTTATGCAAGACGGAAGAGTTGTCTCTTAAGCCTCACGTTAGCTTCGACCCCATGAGTTGAATTATGCTACGCATGATTTGGAGTTAGCAGCTGTAGTGCATGCACTCAAAACCTGGAGACATTTTCTTATTGGGAATCATTGTGATGTGTACACGGACCATAAGAGTTTGAACTACATTTTCACACAAAAGGAGTTAAACCTCAGGCAGAGGAGATGGTTGGAGCTCATAAAGGATTATGATATGAAGTTGCACTATCATCCAGGCAAGGCCAATGTAGTAGCAGACGCTTTGAGCCGGAAGAGTTACGCCAATACCCTCGTAAGCGGAGGATTGCCAACGGAGTTAGCTGAAGATCTCAGGGAGCTACGTCTGGAGATAGTCCCTAGAGGTTTTGTTGCAGCATTAGAAATTCAGTCGACATTATTAGGAAAAATTCGAGAAGCTCGTAAGGATGATAAGGAAATTGCTGAGATAAAGGAGAAGATGAGTGAAGTAAAGGCCAAAGGTTTTCGTGAGGATGAGCATGACACCTTGTGGTTTGAGGACCGTGTTTACGTGCCCAATAACACAGAAATCAGGAAGTTGATACTTCAGGAAGCTCATGACTCGCCATACTCGATACACCCCAGAAACACCAAGATGTATTTGGATTTGAAGGAGCGTTTTTGGTGGACGGGTATGAAGAAGGACATTGCCGAGTATGTAGCTGTGTGTGATGTATGTCAGAGAGTGAAGGCAGAACATCAGAAGCCAGCAGGATTACTGCAACCTATGCCGATACCTAAAGGGAAGTGGGATAAGCTTGGCATGGATTTCATCACCGGATTACCAAGAACCCGATCGGGTTACGATTCTATTTGGGTAGTAGTGGATCGCTTGACCAAAGTAGCTCACCTTATCCTAGTGAAAACCACTTATACAAGCGCAAAGTTGGCCAGGATATATATGACCAGGATCGTATGTCTGCACGGAGTTCCGAGGACCATCGTATCAGATAGAGAAACACAGTTTACTTCAAAGTTTTGGCACCAGCTGCACCAGACCTTAGGCACCAGACTGGAGTTCAGTACAACATTTCATCCGTAGACAGATGGACAAACCGAGAGAGTCAATCAAATTCTGGAGGACATGTTGAGAGCTTGAGCGCTAGAATATGGATCTAGTTGGGATGAAAATTTGCCATACGCGGAGTTCTCATACAACAATAGCTACCAGACCAGTTTGAAGATGGCACCTTTCGAAGCTTTGTATGGACGAAGGTGCAGAACACCGTTGATGTGGGACGAAGTTGGAGACCATCAGTTGTTTGGACCGGATTTGATTAAAGAGTCGAAAGAAAAGGTTAAGTTGATCCGAGATAGACTAAAGGTAGCCCAGTCTAGACAGAAGAGCTATGCAGACTCAAAACGCAAGGAGGTAGTCTATGAAAGCGGAGACAGAGCATATCTTCGTGTGTCACCTCTGCGAGGAGTTAAACGTTTCGGAGTTAAGGGAAATTTAGCCCCAAGATACATAGGACCATACCATGTTTTGGAACATATGGGAGAAGTTGCCTACAAGTTGGAGTTACCCGAAGGACTGTCAGGAGTTCATGATGTATTTCACATTTCCCAGTTGAAGAAGTGCCATGCAGAAATGGCCGATATTCCTCTGAGAGACACAGTGCCCCTGGAAGCAATTCGGTTGGAAAGTGATAAGACCTATGAGGAGAAACCTGTCAAGATTCTCGAGTTTGCCACCCGAGTTATATGCAGTAAGGTTATCAAGTTTTGCAAAGTTTAGTGGAGCCACCATACCGAGGATGAAGCCACCTCGGAACGAGAGGATGATATACGGAAAGACCACCCACACCTATTTTCTAGCCAACCCGAATCTCGAGGGCAAGATTCATCTTAAGGGGGGTAGGTTTGTAACATCCCAAATTTTCAATTTGGAATGTTATACATAGATCATTCATGCATATCATATTTTATTGCATTTTGTTTTGTGATCCTAAAAATCCTAAGCAACTCAAGGACCCACGGAGAGAGTTGGGGATTTCATGATTTTCATATTTGAATTTTCTCAAATATTGAAACGGGGATCAGTTTGGTTTTGATTATTTTCCAGTCCTAAAATATTTCATAATAAACTATATGAGAGGAGATAATATGACTTCTCCAAAATAAATGAAATATTAGAGGAAAATATTAAAATCAAATAAATAATTTTATTTGGATTTTATTGATATTTTATTTGAATTAGAAAAATATGCATTTTTTTAAAATTGCATTTTCAGGCCAAGAAAATGTTATCTTTGTTCTAAACATTCAATTTAGACGGTGAAAATTCGTTTTGGTATTTTTAGATTTTTATTTTATTTTCTAGGATTTTTCTGGCAAAATCTTTTTAAAAAAAGTCAATGCCCGACTGGGCCGAAGGCCCAGCCAAGCCAGGCTGGCCCGCACCGCGCCACCGCCTCCGCCGCCGTGCCCGAGTCCGACCGGCACAGGGGCGAGCCGCCGTCGCCGCCTGGGACAACTCCCAAGGCTGAGCCCCCCTCCTTAAATAGCGCCGCCTGCACCCCCTGGACCCCAAGTTGCCGCCGCCACCGCCCCTCTCCGTAGCACTGCCGCCCCACAAGTCGCGCCGCCGCCGCCGCAAACCCCGCCGCCTCGCGCCGCCGCACGCCGCCGCTGCCCGCCGCCGCTGCTGCCAAGCCGCGCCACCGTGAACACCGCGCCTTGCCTCGCCGCACCACCCGAGCAAGCCCGCCGGAGCCGCCGCCGTTCGTCGGATCTCGCCGGAGTCCGACGCCCGGTTTTTTTCGGCTTAGGTAAAACCGATCATTTTTTTAGAAACCCTAGTTGCGTTTTTTTATTTTGTTCGGTTCGGTTTTCTCGGTTCAGTTATTTTAGCGGACATTCGTCCGTTTGTTCGTTTTAAAGAACGCTATCCGTCAGTTAACCGCAGACAGCAAACGTTCATTCGTTAGCCTGTTCGTCTCGTTTTATTTTCCACGGTTTTTCCGTGATTATTTTCGATCGCGATTTCTGCCCTGACCTTCGTTTTAGTTTATCTTTTCGCTCGTTTATCCAAATCGGGTGAAACAAGCGCCTAGACCTTCGTCTCGAAGCCCTCTTTATGTTTAACCAACTTGAACAAGATTTTGGTACTAGAAGTTTTGACTTTAGTCGATTTTAGTAAACAGGTCTTGTTTTTTTCGTGGTTTGAGTTTCGTTGCTCCGTTTGATTTGATTCTTCTTGCAAACCGGAGTTCTTCAGTTGAACTTTCAGGTTAGATCTTCTTATTCGAGTTTTATCCATGCTTCTAGTTGAGTGCTTATGTATGCTATTGTTTTTTGCGATAGAATTCCCGGAGTGCGAAGCGTGCTACTACGAGTCTCTAGGATTTGCAGATCGTCAGCAAGGCAAGTAACACATTGATCATACCCCTTTATTACCCAGTTTTTACGCATTAGTTACAATACTCACACATTGCATGAGTAGGATCTCTTAACATGTGGGTATTTGGAAGTAGATGATGAGGAAGAACCTATTACCTGTTTTATTATCAAACCCTTGGGAGTTACTTCTATGTTATGCTTATATTGCCATGCTATGCTAATAGACGTGGTTTGGGTTTGAGTGTATCCATGACAGATGTGAGTTCTAAATTAATGGTTCAAATTAAGGTGGCAACATTAATACACATTTGGGTGGATTGCTTGTGAGTACCTGGAGAATCCAGTGTTATCCTAGGATATCCCGGAGTACCCGTGTGATCATCCTACGGTCCACCACCCAGGCTCAAAGGGATCATAAGATTATTCATGGTAGAAACTTCCGTGTGCAGCCACAAGCCATTATGGGCTCTGGCATAGTTGAGTATGTTGTGTGACCTCTTTCAGTGGTAGGCTAGCAGATGTAGAGGGAAAGTATGTGTAATTGTCTACCCAGAGTAAAAAGTAAATGCTTCAGAAAGACTATGTCTCGGTCATCCGTTTCTCAAACACCATGTAGTGCGAGAAATCCAAGGGAGGAGATCGAGTCTTGTGGAGAAAAGTGCGCAAACCTCTGCGGAGTGTATAAACTAATCATGGTTAGCCGTGTCCCCAGTTATGGAAATCTTGAGTATCTGGTACTTGAGTTTTTGATTTGATCTCATCACTCTAAATTAACTTGTTGGGTTAATGACTACTTTAATTGGGATTGAGTTGGAGGAACCTTCTCAATGATGTTTCAACTACCATGATAGTTAAATAAAATATATTCCTTTGTTGTAGGAAAAAATTGGCTTTTCGCAAAAACATTATAACCATAGAGCCTCAGCCATATATGCATGGAGTGATAGCATTTATCTGTTTATTGTTCTACTGTGTTATATTGCCAGCATATTCCATGTGCTGACCCGTTTCGGGCTACAACATATCATGTTGCAGACTTTTCAGATGAAGAGTAAGGTGCGCTAGGTCGTTTGTCATGCACTCAGCTATGCCGTTGGAGTTGATGGACTCACTTTATCTTCCAAGCCTTCCGCTGTTATCTTATTTAGATGTCCTAGAGCCATATTTATTGTAATAAGTTCTCTTTTGAAGACATTTGATGAAATAAGTGTGTGATTGCTACTCTGTTATAAATCCTTGGAGTGCTGTGTGTGTGTTAGCATTACCGATCCAGGGATGACACTGAAGCACAGAGACTCGACCGTGTGAGGTCGGGTCGCTACAAATCATAACTAGTTATGGCCCTTGGAGCACAGGATATGGTTTTAGAGATAGCAAAGTTGACATTAAGGTGGTCTTATCTGAAGAAAATGGCTCGCTCTCTATCTCTCAAATGTCAACGATCACCAGTCAAGCCTCCTCGTCCACTTGTACACACCTGGTCTCTGGTTTGTCCTCTTGGATTCTCCCTTCTCATAAACCTGCTGCTGCTAGTCAGTTCCTGTCGGGAGTTGCACCGAATAGACTTCTGATTGGCTCTCATGACATGCATCATACACCTGCTATGTATAACACATAGCCTGATAGTGTGGGTCTGAGCCTTGTTCTTGCCAGCCCATAGCCTGCTACTATTGGCCTGGGCATAGCTATGCCATCTACTGAAGATCAAGCCATCCTTGCTCAGGCTCAGCTGGAGGGCAACCCTCAGCTTCAGCTTTAACCCTCTGGTTCTGCCTCTGTTGGTCGTCATGGAAAGATTGCTGCTCTTGAATGTTCTATTGTCCTGCGTCGGAGCACTCGCTCCAACAAATATGATGGCCTCAAAGTGCCCTCGGTCTCAGACACCTCCAGCAAGAAATCCAAGGTCAAGCCACGGACGATTCCTTTTGCATCCTCTGTTACAATCACTGAGATTTCTGAAACCGCAGCAGACACTGCAGCACCACCACAAACTCCCATACAGGTGATTCAGCACATTGGCACCAACCTATGTGCCATCCCAGCTGCAAAGCTCGTGGAGGAAGAGCTACTCTCTAACAAGGATGCTGGGCCATCTTCGGCCTTTGCTTAGTACCATTATTATCCTTGCTTATTTTCTTTACTGTTCCTATGGTTCTCTCAGTTAATTGGAATGCTCTTTGCTGGAATGTTCGGGGACTAAATTCAGACGCCAAAAAATTAACACTATCTAATGCCATCAACTCTAGTGGATGTGTTGTCATATGTTTGCAGGAAACTAAAAAGGCTTCTTTTGATAATGCTTTCATTAAATCTTGTTGCTCACGACGATATGACCAATTTGCTTTTGTCCCCTCCCGCGGAGCCTCTGGTGGTATTGTTTCGATATGAAATAGCTCTATTTTTCAAGAAACTGTTATCTCATCAGAAGATTTCGCCCAGGTCATTCATTTTCAATCCACGCAATCAGCCCATCGTTGGACTCTGGTCAATGTGTATGGACCATGCCAGGGAGATCAGAGAGTGGCGTTCATTCAATGGATTTTTAACTTAAATATCCCTGTCAATGAAGGTTGGCTGTTAGTAGGCGATTTTAATTTCCTCAGAAGCCAAGATAATCGCAATAAACCAGGTGTAATCTTAATGACATGATCACTTTTAATGACTTCATCCGATCACAAGCTCTCAGTGAACTACCTATTAAAGGTTGATCATTTACGTGGAGCAATATGCAAACAGACCCCCTCTTAGAGCAAATTGATTGGTTCTTTACTAGCACTAATTGGACTACAACCTACCCGAAGACCATGGTCAAACCACTTGGATGGCCCGTTTCCGACCATATCCCTCGTGTAGTGACCATTGAGACTTCCATACCTCGATCAAAGGCTTTTCGCTTTAAATCATATTGGGTCCAACACCATGGCTTTTCCGATATAGTCCAAAAAACTTGGGAGAGGCCGATCAAATCAGAAAACATGGCCATGGTCCTATGCAGAAAGTTCAAGGCTCTCTGACACACTCTCAAAGTTTGGAGCAAAGGGATTTCTATGCTGACTATTGCCATTGAAAACTCTTATAAGGCCCTTTTTGAGCTTGATGAATTGGAAAACAAAAGACCCTCACAATACCAGAAGTGAACTTTCGGAGAATTCTCAAGACCCACATCATACGCCTCTTGTCTTATCAACAAAAGTATAGGAAAAAACGTTTTACTATACGTTGGTTGAAATTTGGTGACAAAAATTCAAAGTTTTTCCAAGTAATGGCCTCTAAAATACTTCGGATTAACAACACTGCCTCCCGGACCACTGATAATGGTGCTTGTGTGGAGGACCATGCTGGCAAAGAGGCAATCATTTTCAATACCTTCAAACGGAGATTGGGCTCCTCCTCGCACCATGAGATGAAATTTGACCTTGCCAGAATTATAAAATGAGTTGGGACTTGATGAGCTTACAGTTCTCTTCACCACAGAGCAGATCAACAATGTTATCAAAAAAATGCCAGCTGATCGTGTGCCTGGTCCAGATGGTTTTAATGGAGTCTTTCTCAAATCTTGTTGGTCAGTGATCAAACAAGACTTTTATAAACTTTGCAATCAATTATTTGATGGAAATCTAAACCTTGAAAGTATAAATGATGGATTAATCACGCTCATCCCGAAAAATAATGCCCCATCATCAGTGAACGACTATCGCCTGATCACATTACTTAATTGTAGCCTCAAGGTGATTACCAAGCTCCTAGAAGCCGCATGCAAATAGTGATCCTGAGGATTATACATAGGAACTAATATGTATTTATCAAAGGACGCACTATTCAGAACTGCCTAGATTGGGCATTTGAATACATATATCAATGCCAGACCTCTAAGAAAGAAATTGTTCTCCTCAAGCTTGACTTCACCAAAGCCTTTGACACAATTGATCATGCAGCCATGCTAGTCATCATGAAAAACATGGGTTTCAATGATAAATTGCTCGGATCAGTTCAATGCATATTTGGTTCAGGCAAATCTGTGGTACTTTTGAATGGTTTGATGGGCCGACAGTTCCACCGTAAATGCGGCATCAGGCAAGGTGATCCCTTCTCTCCCCTAATTTTTGTCTTAGCGGTCGATCTCCTACAAGCAGCAAGCAATGACGCTTACTCAAGAGGATCCATTCAGCCACCCTTCCATTGCAACAGCCAAAAAGAAATACCCAATTATTCAATACATGGACGACACTATTTTGGCTATGCCAGCCTGCCCCACACAAGCAACAATCATCAAAGATATCCTCTCTGATTATGCAATATCGGTTGGGCTTAAAATAAACTTTCACAAGTCAACTCTGATCCCGATAAATTGCAATGGGGAAACCTATAACCTCCTGGCAACTATCTTTGGATGTGTGGTTGGCAAAATGCTATTCACTTACCTCGGTTTACCCATGGGAACAACCCGGCCTTCGGTCCAAGATCTCCTAGATCTGGTTTCTCGGGTGGAAAGGCGCCTATCAGCTACACTCAACATGATCTCTTATGGGGCTAAACTATCCCTCCTCAACTCGGTTATTACCTCTCCCATAATTTTTTCCCTCTGCATGCTCAGGCTGCCCCTAAGCATAATTGAACTACTGGATAAAATCAGACGCCAATGCTTATGGACCAAAAAGTCTGAGAATAGAGATTCTTGCAACTCCCTCGCGACCTGGGACATGGTCTGCCGAGCCAAGGAATCAGGAGGGTTGGGTGTCATTAATTTGAAAGTGCAAAGTGAGGCACTTCTGCTTAAATACCTCCATAAATTCTACAATCGATGGGACCTGCCTAGGGTAGAGCTAATATGGAACACTTATTACAATAACAAGACCCCCACACAACCAACCCTTGCAGTTCCTTCTGGTGGCGAGACGTGACAAAGTTAATGCCGATCTATCGAGGGATTACAAAAGCCCAAGTGAACACGGGCAAGGATATCCTTCTGGAAAGATTTTATGGCTTGATGAAATTCTATCAGAATCATACCCACGGGCCTTCTCGTTCGCCATTAAAGAGGATCTCTCGATCAAAGATTTCTTGGGGACCATGACACTGGGAGAAAACTTTCACCTTCCTCTCTCGGTACAGGCGCATGCAGAGACAATGGACCTTCAACGACCGATCCTAGATATTCAACTGCATGACTTCCATTATGCTACGGACAAGTGGATCTTCGCATGGGGGACTGAAACGTACTCGGCTAGCAAATACTACAACTTCTACTTCAAGGATGTTCGAGCCCATCAAGCTTATAACTGGCTATGGAAATCTAAAGGAGCTATGAAAATCAAGGTGTTCGGCTGGTTGTCTGAGAGGCTTAATTCCAGAAACATGTTGAAGCAAAGGCATTACAACAATGGTAACGATTATACCTGCCTCCTTTGTGACTCCAATCTGGAAGAAACTGTGGAGCATCTCTTCTTTCAATGCTCCTTTAGTCAAAACTATTGGTCACACCTTGGCATCTCTTGGAGTACACAAGGCACAAGACTAGATTGGATCAACCTAGCAAAAACGTCATGGAACAAACCACTGTTTGGCAATCTTCCTCCAAGCAGCATGGAGCATCTGGAAAGAAAGAAACAATAAGCTCTTCAGAGGAATAACACCTACGAAGGCATCCTGGATATCTAGATTAAAAGTAGACCTCTCCCATTTAACTCATAGAGTTGGGGACAAACACATGTCCTTTCTAAACTCCTTTGTAACCTCTTTATAAATTTATACCCCTCTCGCCCTCCCCAAAGGGGATGGCTTGTAAATAACCATATGTAACTCCACCTAATTTGTTTATTTAATTACACGGTAGGAGGCTCTCCTACTGTTTCAGGTGTCAAAAAATGAAAACCACGATTGCAATGACTTCACTATAAATTCTATTAATGTCAATTGTGCTAATAATATGCAAAACCCCAAGCTTGGGGATGCTAATTTTGCTATGTCCACTACTTATTGCAATGTTCATGATTGGGTGATTCTTCTTATGATCTTGAAAATTTATACAAGCCTCATGATGAATATGATATTGATAATAATATTTGCAATAATATTGAAAGTGGGTTTGGAAGAGTGTCAACTTTAGGTAAATAATCCCACATATTTGAAGAGTGTTCAATCTTATGATTTTTTTTATGAAAGTGGGTTTGGAGAGGCCATGACTTTATTTGATGATGATCCCACTATTTTGGAAGATGTCAACTTTGCATGCATGTGGATCATGAAGAGAAAATTTTATTTGCTAGCTATATTGTTGAATTTGATTATGATCCTACATGTAATTATTATGAGAGAGTAAAATATGGTTGCAGAAGTTTTCATGTCACTAAATTACCTCTCGTTATGTTGAGATTGGTATTGTTTCTTTCTTCTTCCTTGCATATGCTAGTTTTTGCTTGTCTTTATAAATTGTTTGCTTATAAATTCCTATGCATAGAAAGTATGTTAGACTTAAATGTGTTTGTCACATGTTTTATGATACTCTCTTTGTATTTCAATTATTATCTTTCATGTGAGCATCATCGAAATCTTATGCCTAGCTAGGGGCATAAAACAATAGCGCTTGTTGGGAGGCAACCCAATGAATAAAATTTATTTTTATCTTTTTCTTTCTGTTCTTTAGTATTTGCAAAATTATGCTACTGTTATGATTGTCTATTTTAGTGTTCATGCGAAGCAAAGCCTTTGGGTTAATGTTGGGTGATAGTTGATTTGATCTTGTTGAAAAAGAGAAACTTTTTTGTCAAGTAAAACAATTTTAATTAATCATAGAAGCGCGATAAAATCCCGATTTTTGTAAAAAAAAACATGATATACAAATTTCCCACATTGTCCTAATTTTTCAGAATTTTTGGAGTTACAGAAGTATTCGAAGTTTTCAGATTGCTACAGATTGTTCTGTTTTTGAAAGATTTTGTTTTCTTTGCGTCGTGTGCTTATTTTGATGAATCTATGTTTTGTATTGGAGGGTATAAGCCATGTTAAAGTTGGAATATAGTATATATAATGCAAAAATAAAATATGAATGGGTTTGCAACAGTACTTAGACTAGTAATTTGCTTTGTTATACTAACAGATCTCACGAAGGTTTTGTTGAGTTTTGTGTGATTGAAGTTTTCAAGTTTTGGGTGAGATCACGATGGATGAAGGAATAAGGAGTAAGAAGAGCCTAATCTTGGGGATGCCCACGGCACCCCAAGTTACTATTCAAAAAGGAACATGCAACTAAGTTTGGGGATGCCCTCGAGTGGCATCCCCTCTTTCTTCTAACGACCATCAGTATTTTACTTGGAGCTATATTTTTATTTGTCACATATCATGAGTTTTGCTTGGAGTGTCTTGTATTATTTGAGTATTTGCTTGTTTTGCCTTCTGTTTTGAGTCAAGTATCCTTGTTGAACACACCTATTTAAGAGAGCCAAAATTATGCTATAATTTGTTAGAATTGCTCTATGTGCTTCACTTAATTTTTTTTAGCTATGGAATTGGTCTAGTGGTTCACTTATATCTTTTGGAGCATAGTGTGCTTTAATATTTTTGAAGAAATTCTCTCATGCTTCACTTAAATTATTTTGGGAGAAGAAAATTTTTATGCTCATGTTTTCACTTAGATTTGTTTGAGCTATCAAAAGAAACATATGAAACTAGTCCCAAAGTGATAGATATTCAAGAGGGATATAATAAAAACTTCCATGAAGATCATTGGAAAAAAATAAACTTTATTCTTTGTAATAGTTTTGCGATATGATGATGTAATATGTGAGTTATGTTGATGAGTAATTGTGCTTTAATAAGAATATTGGTGCTAAGGTTTGTGATTCCCTATGTCAGCACGAAAGTCAGTAGTTATGCAATGAAATTAGATCTTACTTGTGGTGCATTATTCGGTGTTAGTTATGCTTAATGCTTGCTTATGAGATTTTTCTGTTCTTGGTTGGATGCTTCTCAATCTTTTGCTAGCCTTCACTTGTACTATGTGGGATTACTACTTGTATGCGGTATTTCCCATATGAGTCCACTATACCTACATTTTCCCATATGAGTCCACTATACCTACCTCTATGCAGTATTTTTGTGCCGTTCTAAGCAAATTTGTATGTGTCATCTCTAATCTTCAAAATAATTTCCTTTTCGTGTGCTCATACGTACCGCTCATGAAATGGTAGGGGGTGGACGATATTTTTCCATGCTAGATGTGTTATTCTCAAGATGAGTGTTTATTCACTTGTCATTGCACGAGAGTACGACAAAGGTACTAGGGTGCCAGTCCCGAAATCAAAATTGAATTTACTTTATGTCATCAAATAATAAATTCCTTGGAAAGTGTTGGTATGGACGGTACCCGTGGATTCGGTTAGCCGTGGAATGTGAAAGTATGGTGGAAAAAGGAATACACTTTAATTTCTGTTGGGAACCGCCTATGATATATCTAGAATGGAAAGTATTGGGAACTAATCGATCGTTTTCGTTGATAGGAAAGGATGCCACCCAAAAATCTTTATCTCTTTCATTTTCCGCTTTGAGCTCTGGCACCTCTACAAATCCCTACTTCCCTCGACGAAGGGCCTTTCTATTTACTTTATGCAATTTTTTATTTTGAGTCTCCATCTTCTCTCATAAAGCACCAACAAGGGGCACTATGATCGTACTTGAGCATTGGGTGTAGCTAATATGCGAGTGTGTTTCATCAATGGATCAATGATTGAGCATAATGGGCCAGGGATAACTTGCTTTAGTGTTGATATTTTGAAAGACATGGTTGCTTCTTAGTATGCTTGAGTATTGAAATCTTCATGTCAAAACTAGACTATTGCTTTGAATCATATAAAAAGTCCAAATGTCTATGCTACAAAAGAAAAGAATATGTGATCAACATGATAGGCAACATTCCACATCAAAAATTTTGTTTTTATCATTTACCTACTCGAGGACGAGCAGGAATTAAGCTTGGGAATGCTGATAGGTCTCCAACGTATCTATAATTTTTGATTGTTCCATGCTGTTATATTATCATTCTTGGATGTTTTACAATCATTTTATAGCAACTTTATATCATTTTTGGGGACTAACCTATTGACATAGCGCACAGTGCTAGTTGTTATTTTTTTGCTTGTTTTTTCATTTGCAGAAAATCAATACCGAACGGAGTACAAATGCAGCAAAACTTTTTGGAGATTTTTTTTGGACCAGAAGACACAAGATGGGCCAAAGAAGTACCAGAGGGGTGCCTCGAGGGGGCCACAACCTACCTGGGCGCGCCTGGGGGCACAGGCGCACCCTGGTGGGTTGTGCCCACCTCGGCCGCCTCTCACACTTCCTCTTTGCTCTATAAATACCCCGAAAATCCAAAAACCCAAGGGGAGTCGACGAAACACAATTCCAGCCGCCACAAGTTCCAGAAACCGCAGATCCAATCTGGACACCATCACGGAGGGGTTCATCATCCTCTTTGGTGCCTCTCCGATGATGGGTGAGTAGTTCATTGTGTACCTTCGTGTCCGTAGTTAGTAGCTAGATGGCTTCCTCTATCTCTCTCTCTCTCTTTTGATTCTGAATACAATGGTCTCCTGGAGTTCTATTTGATGTAACTCTTTTTTGCGGTGTGTTTGTTGGGATCCAATGAACTTTGAGTTTATAATCAGATCTATTTTATCCATGAAAGTTATTTGAGTCTTGATCTCTTATATGCATGATTGCTTATAGCCTCATATTTCTTCTTCGAATCTTTGGTTTAGTTAGGCCAACTAGATCGATTTTTCTTGCCATGGGAAGAGGTGCTTTGTGATGGGTTCGATCTTACGGTGCTCAATCCCAATGACAGAAGTGGACATGGCACGTATGTATCATTGCTATTAAGGATAACAAGATGGGGTCTATTCCAACATGAATAGATCTTGTCTACATCATGTCATCATTCTTATTGCATTACTCCATTTCCCCATGAACTTAATACACTAGATGCATGTTGGGTAGCAGCCGATGTGTGGAGTAATAGTAGTAGATGCAGGCAGGAGTGGGTTTACTAATATCGGATGTGATGCCTATATAATGATCATTGCCTGGATATCGTCATAATTATTTGAAGTTCTATCAATTGACCAACAGTAATTTGTTTACCCGATGTATGCTATTTTTCTTGAGAGAAGTCACTAGTGAAATCTACGGGCCCTGGGTCTATTCTTTATCATATTTGCTTCAAGATCTACTTTTATTTTTAGATCTATTATTTCAAAAACCCAAAAATACCTTGCTGCAATTCCTTGTTATTTATTTTATTTTGTGTTTCTGCGAGATCTATTTATCCAATCTACTACAAACCAATCTATCTTTTACCCGGGACAACCCCTCCTACACATCGGGTTGGAAGTATTTGTTCTTTGTGTGCAGGTATCATTTACATAGTGTTGTGTGGTTCTCCTACTGGTTCGATAACCTTGGTCTTGTCACTGAGGGAAATACCTACCATTGTTGTGCTGCATCATCCCTTCCTCTTTGGGGAAATACTGACGTAGTTCAAGCCGCATCATGTCCCATGTTGATGAACATGTCAATATGGATAACCCGACACACAATGTAAACCCGCCAAGTCCTGCTCATGCCTCAAGTCCTGTGAGGCTCGAGAATATCATCTCATCCCACACAATGGATCAAGCAGAAATAACCATCACCGAAGAGGCCCACAAGGCTCTAGAGGCTTCGAATGTCTTGGCCAAAAATTATGACCAAAGATGAGCCGACCACATCTGAGAAAATAAAATTGAGGCTACAACTCCCAATTTTGAAGATCTCAACGTGGATGAACTCCATCAAGGCTATTTGACCTGGCTGTCTGAGAGCCAAAATATGGAAGCAAGCATGATCAATGTGCTCAAAAGAAAATAGGAGGTATGAAAAATTCCCCCTTCCAGTATTGTATATACTTGTGTAGCCCCCAAGTCTTGGGCATAGGAAAATATGAGTGTGCTTAAGATTTCTTGTGAACTTGAGGAACACGTTGTAGCCCCAAAGGGCCAGCTCAGTAAATCGTACTGGGCTGGGACTTAGTAAATGATAGAAAATTGAAGTGTGGTACCGTAGCCCCCAAGGGCCGAGTCGGTATGAAAATAACGAGCCGGTTCTTCAAAAGATCACCTAGTCAGTATTTTGCAGAAAAAACAACCTATAGCCCCCAAGGGCCGGCTCATCTTCGAGATTGCCATGTCTTTCATATTTAAAGAAAATGGCTTGCGTTAGCCCCCCAGTGCCACATGGGGTGCTTGCAGCTTCTTGGGACCTGACCATATTGTAATTTTTGCATGTTGTAGCCCCCAAGTGTCGGGTCGTCAGCCTACAACGACCCGGGGCTTGTAGAAAGGTTTGAAACTAAAGATGCTATCTATTTTGACAGGATATGGTCCATTTGGCCGAGTTAAAAGCTACCAGCTTGCGGGAACAACTGAAAATAGAAAAAAACTTCATGAGAGAGCAGAGTCATCCTCCTCATTTTTGCAGCAATTTGTTTTGATTGCCTCGGCCAACTTGCACTCCTTGAAAGCCGCTCATGAAGAAGAAAGAACAACACTGCTGAAACATGCGGAGGAGGCGGAAAACAAGCTAGAGCCGATGACTTAAGAGTTGGACATGTTGAAACGTCATATAACCAATATAACTGTGGCCATCTTTGGTATTGGTACTTTTGCTGTGCTCAACATCCGGGTTAAATGTTGGCCAGCTTATTCATATGTTTTCCTTCTTGTGCAGGTAGGAGAAATGAAAATGCTATCCAACAGCCTCTGGTGAAGTTGAAGGCCATTTATACTTATCTAGAACAGTTATACACGGGTGGTGCTCATGCAATAATGGGAGTAAAAAATGCCACGGCACACCCTCTTCGGATTAAAGACATGCTTGAGGACTTGTCCATGATTCCTGAAAGGATCTAGGAATTGATAAAATCGGCAGCTCGTGCCGGGACCGGCATGGTTCTTGCTCGAGCGAAACCCTTTCTTCCTAAGATGGATCCAGCTGAGATGGTGGGCGGGTTTCCACAATTCAAGGTTGATGGCACTAAATTTTCTCAAGAAGACTTTGTGCGTTGTGTGAAGGAAACTTGAGTAGCGGCGACTCACATGTCAGAAGAGCTGGATTTATCAAAATACCAAGCCATCATGCACTTTGATATTTTGATAACATCAGTCTGAAGGAAAATGAGCCAGTGTGTCGATCGTTGACCCACCAATTATTAATATACTTGTAGTACTCCGCTTCCTTTAGAGATGAAACAAGGTTTCTAGATGATAATCCTTACTGTGTTGATATCATGATCAACTAATAAGCCGACTTGATGAGTCCTGGCAGATTTGTCTACAATTGTCCTAAGTACACCAAGTGTATGCCAATACCAACTCAATGGTTTAACATGAATATGATAAGCCGGTGTGTTTATGACCCGGCGACCCCTAGTTAATAATTCCTGTAAAACGAAAATAATATGAAGGTATAGATATGTGATTGTAAAGAAATTGTATAAGTATTAAGCCGGCTTTTGAGGCACATCAAAAGACCAACTTTCAAGGCTCGAGCCTTGCTTCATTGAAGCTGGTGTGATAGCCCATGGTTTGTCCTAGCTTTTTGTAAGTCAGCCCTCACGTGACTTAAGTCGACGTTTTAGCCTTGACAAGTTCAGGGTCATTATTGATTGACTGTCAAGAGTATGCCGGGTCACCTTGGCGGAGTAGCATCGAGCAAACAGGCAGGCTTAACCAAGATTCATAATGGCGCATGCCAGGTCAAGAGGGATGTTAATAGCTAAACCAGATGAGTTGGAAGCCCCCAAGTTACCTATGATAAAAAAAGACTCATGCACAATATATGAGATGAAATGAGAGAGGCCCCGAATTTTAGGGATGCCAGCTTTATTATAATAATCATAAAGATATATACAGAGGTATTTTACAATAAATTGGAGCCAGTGGCTTTAAGTATAATAAGGCCTAAGGTGAGCAATATTCCAAGGCCTATTAGTCTCCTCCTCATAGGTATGTGACTTATTGTGTTCACGCATGTGTTGGGGAACACAGTAATTTCAAAAAAGATCCTACACACACACAAGATCCATCTAGGTGATGCATAGCAATGAGAGGGGAGAGTGTTCTCCACGTACCCTCGTAGACCATAAGCGGAAGCATTATGACAACGTGGTTGATGTAGTCGTACGTCTTCACGATCCGATAGAACTTAGCACCGAAGGTACGGCACCTCCACGATCTGCAGAGTTCAGCTCGGTGACGTCCCACGAACTCTAGATCCAACTAAGGTCGAGGGAGAGTTGCGTCAACATGATGGTGTGGTGACGGTGATGATGAAGCTATCGGCGCAGGGCTTCGTGGGACAATATGACCGAGGTGGAAATCTGTGGAGAGGGGCACCGCACACGGCTAAGATATGACTAAGGTGGAAATCTGTGGAGGGGGGCACCGCACACGGCTAAGGTCAACTTTGATGTGTTCTAGGGTGCCCCCTCCCCATGTATATAAAGGAGGGAGGGGGAGGCCGGCCGGCCCTCTAGGAGCGCCAAGGGGGGAGGAGTCCTCCTCCTAGTAGCAGTAGGACTCCCCCCCTTTCCTAGTCCCACTAGGAAAAGAAGGAAGAGGGAGAAGAAGAAAGGAAAGGGGGGCTGGCCCCCCCACCCAATTCAGGTTGGGCTTGGGGGCGCGCCCTCCACCTGGCTGCCTCCTCTTCTCTCCCACAAGGGCCCAATAAGGCCCATTGACTCCCCGGGGGGTTCCGGTACCCCCTCGGTACTCCGGTAAATGCCCGAACTCACCCGGAACCATTCTGATGTCCAAACATAGCCTTCCAATATATCGATCTTTATGTCTCGACCATTTCTAGACTCCTCGTCATGTCCGTGATCTCATCCGGGACTTCGAACAACCTTCGGTACATCAAAACACATAAACTCATAATACCGATCGCCATCGAACGTTAAGCTTGTGGACCCTACGGGTTCGAGAACTATGTAGACATGACCTAGACTCATATCCGGTCAATAACCAATAGCGGAACCTGGATGCTCATATTGCACTACCGCAGGATGGTCCAAATGCGACACTATGATCAGAGACCTTTTGAGAAACTATGTGCGATGCAATGATTGCAAACGGTGGTGTAGGAAAACCGTCAAAAAGGTGCAAAACGTTTGCGATGACAGATGCATCAAACATGGTTCGGAATTTAGTTGCGTGTGCCATGCAAGGCAGACGGTTCAGTTCTATGAATTGTTTGTGATGAGGAGGCACAAAAGAAACGGGCAGCCAGATGAAGGCGTGTGCGATATACAGCATACGGTTCACTGGGATGAACTGTGTGTGATTAGGCAACACAATGGAAATGGTACAACTGAACAAGATGTGTGTGATACGCGGCAAACATGTCTGTAATCTGAAATGTGTGCGAAGACCAATAATAACAAAGACGATTACTGCTAATAAGCCGTGTGAATTGCTCTGTCTACAGTAGAATAACATGTATATATATAACTGAGATAAACATCCAATTACATAAGTGACTATATAGATCATTCACACACACACACCTCAATAAACAATTGTATGCATTCTAAAGTAGGAGAAACGATCGTCTAGTCATCTACTTCTTGTGATGCTCCCACCAATACTATGTGGCTCGATCCCTCGTCTGGGTCAGGAAGAAGACAGTTCCTCATGTCAACGATCCACATGTACATCTCGTAGCTTGTGTATGCGTCCATGGCCACGTACTTGACATGTTGTTCATCCAGTCTCTTATGCCACACACTGTGCCAGGAGTTCTTGTCCTTATTGCTCTCTTGCTTCATCTTGACGTAGTAGGGGTCGATGATAGCCGAGGCGAGGTCAACCAGGGAGTTTAGTTTGCTTTTGTCGATGCCCCAGACCTTGTAGGGGTGCTGGATGTTGACAAGATTCGGGCATTTCAAGTCCAAAACCTTGAGCGCTTTTAGATCGTTGGTGGTGTCCACCGTAGCGAAACTGTAGTAGGAGCTCTTGATAAACCTGGAGAAACGCTCGCAAGGCCTTGTGGCAAGGTGGAAGTGGTAGACGAGGATGTCATGTCGCGCACACAACTGGGCGACGACAACCTTCTACCATGCCCGGCACGACCGATGGTGTACTCGAGGTCGAAGCCGACCACTCGGTACTTGTCCTCGGCAAGTAACTGCTCCATAGTTTGGATGGAGCTCTCCACCGAGACCAGATCATTCGTGTACACCACCGAGAGGGCCTTCCCCCTCACGTGGGTGTCCACTATGTGATGCATGGTGAACTGCACGCCGTTGTCGTCGTCGGCCGCTGGGAGCGCCATTGGAGCCACGGGGAGCGCCATTGGAACCATTGGATGTCCTCTCTGTATGTGTCCTCGTGGGTGTGCTTATTGTGACATGTGAGACGATAGATGAAGGTAAATGGCCGCATGAATAAAAGGGGGCCGGGTGGCATGGATTCTCGACGCGTCTGCAAGGCAGTTTTTGCATCAGGTAACTGCATCGTCGCGCCGCGCCCGGCGCAACCGCTTGCACACGAACGTGCGTGATCGTGCGCCGGCCCAAAACACTGGTAGCGTGCGTGGAGGGATGAGGGCAGAGCACCCGAAGGGACGCGAGAGCAGAGCGCGCGCAGCGGGACGCGAGCAGAGCGTGCCGCGGCTACCTGAACCGCAAGAAACCACACACATGGAGCAGTTGAACACGCATCAAATGGTCGCCTACAAGTCGGCTGACAGTTGCGTCGCTGCGTAGAGAGCGGCCATGTGGTACCACCTCCGTCTAGTCTATTGTCTCCTTTATATTCTGTGCCATACTTTGCCCTCAAATTTAATCAACAAAATGTTAAGGCATGTTTTAAAAATTATATAATTGGAAAGTATGTTCAAATACAAATCTAACTATATAATCTTTGGTGACATGCATTCATATTTTATTAGTTAAATCATACTTATAAACCAGGACGGTGGTATAGTAGGTAATTAAATCGCAAACATTTTTTTACTGACCGTATGTGTACGTGGCCTTTCGTCCTCCTCTCGCACGTCTTGTCACCCCGCTGCCGCAGACGGCTTACAACGCAAGCTTGCGCAGTGCGTGAGGCCGTTCTTTTTGCCAAATGGTGGCGCCAATGAATTGTCGGTGAGCCCGTTGCTACCTCTTGAGCACTGTGTGGGTTTTACCTTGAAGAGGAAAGGGTGATGCAGCAAAGTAGCATAAGTATTTCCCTCAGTTTTTGAGAACCAAGGTATCAATCCAGTAGGAGACTACATGCAAGTCCCTCATACCTACACAAACAAATAAGAACCTCGCAACCAACGCGATAAACGTGTTGTCAATCCCCTCACGGTCACTTACAAGAGTTAGATCTGATAGAGATAATAATAATATGATAAATATTTTTGGTATTTTTATGATATAGAAGGAAAGTAAAGATTGCAAAATAAAATAGATTGGAAATTTATATGATAAAAGATAGACCCGGGGGCCATAGGTTTCACTAGTGGCTTCTCTCAAGATAGCATAAGTATTATAGTGGGTGAACAAATTAGTGTCGAGCAATTGACAGAAAAGTGCATAATTATGAGAATATCTAGGCATTATCATGTATATAGGCATCATGTCCGCGACAAGTAGACCGAAACGATTCTGCATCTACTACTATTACTCCACACATCGACCGCTATCCAACATGCATCTAGAGTATTAAGTTCACAAGAACAGAGTAATGCTTTAAGTAAGATGACAATGTAGAGGGATAAATTCATACAATATGATATAAATCCCATCTTTTTATACTCGATGACAACAATACAATACGTGCCTTGCTGCCCCTGCTGTTACTGGGAAAGGACACCACAAGATTGAACCCAAAGCTAAGCACTTCTCCCATTGCAAGAAAGGCCAATCTAGTAGGCCAAACCACGCTGATAATTCGAAGAGACTTGCAAAGACAAACCAATCATACATAAAAGAATTTAGAGAAGATTCAAATATTGTTCATAGATAATCTGGATCATAAACCCACAATTCACTGGATCTCGACAAACACACCACAAAAGAAGATTACATCGAACAGATCTCCAAGAAGATCGAGGAGAAATTTGTATTGAGATCCAAAGAGAGAGAAGAAGCCATCTAGCTACTAGCTATGGACCCGAAGGTCTGAAGTAAACTACTCACACATCACCGGAGAGGCCATGGAGTTGATGTAGAGGCCCTCCGTGATCAATGCCCACTCCGGCGGAGCTCCGGAAAAGGCCCCAAGATGGGATCTCTCAGGTACAGAAGGTTGCGGCGGTGGAATTAGGTTTTCGTGGTGCTCCTGGATGTTTGGGGGTACTTGGATATATATATATATATATAAGGAAGAAGTACGTCAGTGGAGCAACGAGGGGCCCACGAGGGTGGAGGGCGCGCCCAGGAGGGTAGGCGCACCCTCTTGCCTCGTGGCCTCCTCGATTGTTTCTTGACGCCCACTCCAAGTCCCCTAGATCACGTTTGTTGAGAAAATCACGTTTCCGAAGGTTTCATTCCGTTTGGACTCCATTTGGACTCCGTTTGATATTCCTTTTCGGCGAAACTCTAAAATAGGCAAAAACAGCAATTTGGACTGGGCCTCCGGTTAGTAGGTTAGTCCCAAAAATGATATAAAAGTGTAAAATAAAGCCCATTAATATCCAAAATAGACAATATAATAGCATGGAGCAATCAAAAATTATAGATATGTTGGAGACGTATTGATACGTCTCAAACGTATCTATAATTTTTCATTGCTCCATGCTATATTATCTACTGTTTTGGACATTATTGGGCTTTATTATCCACTTTTATATTATTTTTGGGACTAACCAATTAACCGGAGGCCCAGCCCAGAATTGTTGTTTTTTGCCTGTTTTAGGATTTCGAAGAAAATGAATATCAAACAGAGTCCAAATGGAATGAAACCTTCGGGAACGTGATTTTCTCAACGAACAAGACCCGGGAGACTTGGACCCTACGTCAAGAAAGAAAAGAGGAGGCCATGAGGTAGGGGGGCGTGCCCACCCCCACCAGGCGCGCCGTCCACCCTCGTGGGCCCCCTGTTGCTCCACCGACGTACTCCTTCCTCCTATATATATCCACGTACCCCCAAACGATCAGATGCGGAGCCAAAACCCTAATTCCACCGCCGTAACTTTCTGTATCCACGAGATCCCATCTTGGGGCCTGTTCCGGAGCTCCGTCGGAGGGGGCATCGATCACGGAGGGCTTCTACATCAACACCATAGCCTCTTCGATGAAGTGTGAGTAGTTTACTTCAGACCTACGGGTCCATAGTTATTAGCTAGATGGCTTCTTCTCTCTTTTTGGATCTCAATACAATGTTCTCCCCCTCTCTTGTGGAGAACTATTCGATGTAATCTTCTTTTTGCGGTGTGTTTGTTGAGACCAATGAATTGTGGGTTTATGATCAAGTCTATCTATGAATAATATTTGAATCTTCTCTGAATTCTTTTATGTATGATTGGTTATCTTTGCAAGTCTCTTCAAATTATCATTTTGGTTTGGCCTACTAGATTGATCTTTCTTGCAATGGGAGAAGTGCTTAGCTTTGGGTTCAATCTTGCGGTGTCCTTTCCCAGTGACGGTAGGGGCAGCAAGGCACATATTGTATTGTTGCCATCGAGGATAACAAGATGGGGTTTTCATCATATTGCATGAGTCTATCCCTCTACATCATGTCATCTTGCTTAAGGCGTTACTCTGTTTTTAACTTAATACTCTAGATGCATGCTGGATAGCGGTCGATGAGTGGAGTAATAGTAGTAGATGCAGGCAGGAGTCGGTCTACTTGTCTCGGACGTGATGCCTATATACATGATCATACCTAGATATTCTCATAACTATGCTCAATTCTATCAATTGCTCAACAGTAATTTGTTCACCCACCGTAGAATACTTATGCTCTCGAGAGAAGCCACTACTGAAACCTATGGCCCCCGGGTCTATCTTTATCATATTGATCTCCTATTACTTAGGTATTTCCTTTGCTATTTACTTTGCCTTTATTTTACTTTGCATCTTTATCATAAAAATACCAAAAATATTATCTTATCATATCTATCAGATCTCACTCTCGTAAGTGGCCTTATAGGGATTGACAACCCCTATTTGCGTTGGTCGCGAGGATTTATTTGTTTTGTGCAAGTACGAGGGACTCGCGCGTAGCCTCCTACTGGATTGATACCTTGGTTCTCAAAAACTGAGGGAAATACTTATGCTACTTTGCTGCATCATCCCTTCCTCTTCGGGGAAAACCAACGCAGTGCTCAAGAGGTAGCAAGAAGGATTTCTGGCGCCGTTGCCGGGGAGGTCTTCGCAAAAGTCAACATACCAAGTACCCATCACATACCCTTATCCCCCGCATTACATTATTTACCATTTGCCTCTCGTTTTCCTCTCCCCCACTTCACCCTTGCCGTTTTATTTGCCCTCTCTCTCTCTCTCTATCCTCCCTCTCTTTTCACTCGCCTTTCTTCCGCCATGTCCGAATCAAAAAGGGTTGGGGTTCTCTCCAAACTTTTAGTACTTTGGACAACCCTTCTATTCTTGCTAAACTTATAAATAAAGATACTATGGAAAAACCTACCGGAGTTATCAATGAGAGTCTTAATAATTTTGATGAAGATGATTCTGGAATTTTTCGTTATTTACTTGATGAATCTTTGAAAGATGCTTGGTATAGACTATTAAGGATCAGGGCCAGCTATGTTCCTCAATATCAAATTGAAGTTTACTTAAAAAGCTTTTATATTGCCCTTCCTTCTTATTTTAAGCATGTCTTAGATTCTATATTTGAAGAAGGTTTTCTTGAAGGGGATTGTAACACCCTCGATGCGACTATAGCTCCCAGGTGTCAAGGCACGACTTAGAGACATAATCGCATTGAAGGCATATGTCACAAGT